>NW_025214350.1:27916-30251 GCF_004010195.1 Chiloscyllium plagiosum | reverse complement strand
TGATCTAGTTCAATGATCGCTGGGATCATGTCCTGCGAGGGAGGGATCTTGTTGGACCGGTGCAGTGATCAGGTGGATCTAGTGCAGATATCCAGTATGATGACTGGAGTGATCTAGTTCAAAGATTGCTGAGATCATGTCTAGTGAGGAAGGGATCCAGTTGGACTGGTGCAGTGATCAAGTGTATCTAGCGCAGCGACCCTGCATAATGACTGGGGACCCAGTTCAATTATCGCTGGGATCATGTCCAGTGAGTGAGGGATCCAGTTGGACCGGCGCAGTGATCATGTAGATCTCACGCAGGGATCCAGTATGATGACTGGAGTGATCTAGTTCAAAGATTGCTGGGATCAAGTCGAATGAGCGAAGGGATCCAGTTGGAGAGGTGCAGTGATCAAGTGGATCAAGTGCAAGGATCCAGTACGTTATCGAGAGGGATCTAGTCCAATTTTCGCTGGGATCATGTCCTGCGAGGGTAGGGATCCAGTTGGACTGGTGCAGTGATCAAGTGGATCAAGTGCAGGGATCCAGGACAATGATTGGGGATCTAGTTCCATGATTACTGGGACCATGCCCAGTGAGGGAGGTATCCAGTTGGACTGGTGCAGTGATCAAGTGGATCGAGCGCTGGGATCTAGTACAATGACTGGGGGATCTAGTTCAATGATAGCTGTGATCATGTCTAGTGAGGGAAAAGGTCCAGTTTGTTTGGTGCAGTGAACAAGTCGATCTTGCTCAGAGATCCAGTACGATGACTGGATGGATTAGGTCAATGATCGCTGGGATCATGTTCAGAGAGGGAAGGGATCCAGTTGGACTAGTGCAATGATCAAGTGGATCTAGCGCAGGGATTCAGTACAATGACTGGGGGATCTAGTTCAATGATCGATGAGATCAAGTCCAGTGAGGGAGTGATCCAGTTGGACTGATGCAGTGATTAGGTGTATCTAGTGCAGGTATCCAGTATGATGACTGGAGTGATCTTGATCAAAGATTGCTGAGATCAAGTCAAGTGAGGAAGGGATACTAGTTGGACTGGTGCAGTGATCAAATGGATTTAGGCAGGGATCCTGTAAAGTGACTGGGGATCTAGTTCAATGATCGCTGGGATCATGTCCAGTGAGTGAGGGATCCAGTTGGACGAGTGCAGTGATCAAGTGGATCTAGCGCAGGGATCCAGTATGATGACCGTAGGGATCTAGTCCAACGATCGCTGGGATCATGTACAGCGATAAAGTTTGAATGGTGCAGTGATCAAGTGGATATAGCGCAGGGATCCAGTACAATGCCTGAGGGATCTAGTTCAATGATAGCTGGGATCATGTCCAGTGAGGGAGGGATCCAGTTGGACAGGTGCAGTGATCAAGTGGATATAGTACAATGTCTGGGGGATCTAGTTCAATGATAGCTGGGATCATGTCCAGTGAGGGAAGGGATCCTGTTTGAATGGCGCAATGATCAAGTAGATCTAATGCAGGGATCCAGTATAATGACTGGGGATCTAGTTCCATGATCACTTGGGACCAAGTCCAGCCAGGGAGTGATCCAGTTGGACTGGTGCAGTGATCAAGTGGATCTAGCGCAGGGATCCAGTATGATGACTGGAGTGATCTAGTTCAAAGATTGCTGGGATCAAGTCCAGATGAGGGAGGTATCCAGTTGGAACAGTGCAGTGATCAAGTGGATCTAGCGCAGTGATCCAGTACAATGATTGGGGGATCTAATTCAATGATGGCTCTGATCATGTCCAGTGAGGGAAGGGGTCCAGTTTGATTGGTGCAGTGAACAAGTGGATCTTGCGCAGGGATCCAGTACGATGACAGGACCGATCTAGGCCAATGATTGCTGGGATCATGTCCAGCGAGGAAAGGGATCCAGTTTGACCATCAACCTGACCCGCTCACTCTCATTCGATCACCATCGCCCTGACCCCCTTAATCTCACTTCATCACTGTCACCCTTACTCCGACACTCTCACTCCATCACCGTCAACCTGAGCCCCTCACACTCACTCCATCACCGTCACCCGGAGCCCCTCACACTCTCTCCATCACAGTCACCCTGACCCACTCACTCTCACTCCATCACCGTCAAACTGACCCACTCACCATCACTCATTCACTGTCATATTGACCCCTCACACTCACTCCATCACTGTCACCCTGACCCTCTCACACTCACTCCATCACCGACACCCTGAATCACTCACACTCACTCCATCACTGTCACCCTGACCCCCTCACACTCATTCCATTACCATCACACTGAACCCCTCACATTCACTCCATCATCTTCACCCTTACCCCCTCAATCTCATTCAATCACCGTCCCCCTG
>NW_025214350.1:12653-26094 GCF_004010195.1 Chiloscyllium plagiosum | reverse complement strand
GTGGTGCGTGTATGGAATAAGCTGCCAGAGGAAATGGTGGAAGCTGATAGAAAAATAGCGAGCAGGCATCTGGATGGGTATATAAATAGGAAGAGTTTAGAGGGATATTGGCAAAGTTCTGACAAATGGGTTGAGAAACATCATGGAGGAGTTGGACTAAAGGGTAAGTTTCCGCGCTGTACATCTCTTTGACTCCATGTCTTGAAATGAGTCCACATTATAGAAGAGGCGGTGTTGGAAGTTTTAAAACATAACGGTAGATAAATCCCTAGGACCTGATCAAGTGTATTGCTAAACATTGTGAGAAGCTGGGGAAGAAATTGTAGGGCCCTGAGCAGTGATATTTGTGCCATTGATAGACACATGTGATGGGCTGGAAGACTGGAGGGTGGCATTGTGGGCAGTGACGGAGGGTTTCTGAGATTACAAAGGGATCTTGATGAAATGCGTGATAGGCTGAAAAACTGCAGATGGAGTTCAATTTGGGTAAATGCGAGGTAATGCAGTTAGGTTACAACAAACAAGGGTCGAGCTATCACAATTAATGGTAGGGTCTTTGGTAGTGTTGTAGAATAGAGGAATCTTGGGGTTCAGGTACATAGTTCTTTGAAGTTTGCAACAAGGAGAGACAGAATGGTTATAAAAGGTACTTGGCACACTTGCCTTCATTGCCAGTCCTTCGAGTTTAGGAGTTGGGAAGTCGTGTCGAGATTGTACAGGACACTGATGAGGCCTCTTCTTGAATACTGCACCCAGTTATGGTCACCCAGTTATAGGAAGGATATTATTAAGCTGGAGAGGGTTCAGATTATATTTACCGGGAAAGTGCTGGGTATGGAAGGTGTCAGTTATAAAGGAAGGCTGTATAGGCTGGGACAGTTTTCACTTCAGCCTGGAGGTTGAGAGGTGACCATATAGATATCTATAAAATAATGAAGGGTATAGATAGAGTTAATGCGACTTGTCTTTTCCCAAGGGCAAGGGAATTTTAGGACTAGGGGCTACATTTCTTAAGGTTAGAAGGGAGTTTTAAAAACAGAAAACGTGAGAGGCAAACTGTTAAACAGTGTGATGTGTGTATGAAATTAAATTCCGAAGGAAGGGGTGAATGTGTGGGCAATTAGAACGTTTAAAAGACATGTGCATTACTACAGGAATAGGTTGGTTTGAAGGGATGTGATCCAGGAACAGGCAGGAGGGACGAGATTAGTTTTAGATTATGGTCAGAATCAACCGAACAGTCAGTTTTCGTGCTGTATGACTGTATGACTATGAAAATAATGCTGGGCCCTTATTTAAGAAAGACTGCAACGGGAAGCCAAGGAACTGCAGTCGGAGGAGGCCGAAATCAAGGATGGGTAAGTTGTTGGAGATCATTCCGAGACTAGGATTTACATGCATTTGGAAAGACAAGGATTGATTGCAGACAGTTGGAGTGGCTTTGTGCGTGGGAAAACATTCTCACAAACTTGACTGAGTTTTTTGAAGATTTGACCAGGAAGATAGATGAAGGCAGAGCAATAGACGTTGTTTCTGACTTCAGCAAGGCGTTTGACAGGGTTGAGCAGGTTACACTAGTGAGTAAGGTGAGAGCACATGAGGTTAGCGAGAGCTAGCCAATGGATTTGATAGGAGTATGCAGAGGGTTGTTGTTCAGACTGGAAGCCTCTGACCAGCAGTGTGCTGTAAGCATTGGTGCTGGGGCCTCTGTTGTGCATCATTTACATATATGATTTAGGTGAAAATATAGGAGTCACTGTTGTTATGTTAGTGAATACCGAAATGTGTGGTCTCCTGTGCAGTAAATATAGTTATCGAAGGGGATCTTGATCTACTGGCCAGTGGGCGAAGGAATGAAAGATGGAGTTGAATTCAGGTGTTGGATTTCGTTTAGGCAAATCAGGGAGGACTAACACAGCTATTGATAGTCCCTGGGCAGTGTTGTCAAACAGAGAGAGAGAGAGAAAGAGAGAGAGAGACACCAAGGGTTACAGTTCCATTGTTCCTTGGAAGTGACATCACACATGGACAGGGTGGGGGAAGCAGCATTTGGCACACTTGCCGTTATTGGCTTGCGCTTTGTTACATACATTGGACAGAGGATTGAGTAAATGAATTGGAGCTATTTGTAATATTGCCCTCAATATTTCTCTAGGGAATAGGAGGCCACAGGTGACCTTACAAAAGATTTGTAAAACAATGCAGGCCACAAGGAAGGTGAATAGCCAAAGGTAGGTGAGGCCCAAACTATACGGTATAAACAGGAGGTGATAGAGCAAAGATTTAACGAGGGAGCGGAGGGGCAAGATTATCCACAGTGGATGGTGCAGAGACAGAACAGACTGTCAGAGGAAATGGGAGAAACAAGTACAATTACAACAAGGAAAAAACGTTTGGGCAGGTACATAGAGAGTAGAAGGTTTGAAGAGACATGGGCCAAATGCAGTCAAATCTGACTCGTTCAGTTTCAGAAATCTGGTCAGCATAGACAGGTTGGGCTGAAGGGTCTGATTCCATGCTGCCTGACTCTGTGTCTTCAGTTATTGGAGGAGGAGACAATCGAGACAAGGCATGTTGTTGAGACTGAAGCAAGTTACAGAGATAGGGAGGGTAGTCTGGAATGCAGTACGTTTCAATTATGGGGAGGGACTGTAGAGAGGGGAGGAGGCGACAGTGCTAAGAGCTGTTACAGGAGTTAAAATTTATTGAAGGTACTGGTCCACAAGACATGCCATAGATACAGTGTTAGGGGAAATACAAAAATAGAGAGAGCCCAGACAGCATTCCAACCCTCTCGTAGGAGGCCTGCTTTCCCCTTTGTTGTCCAGATGCTCACCAAGGCAGCACAGGCCTGGATTGAAAACTGGGAACTCTCGATGCTGTCTCAGTGCAACAAAACTTACAGCGGGGGTGGTGATTGAGCCTGGGGTGTGTCTGTACTGTGCTCTCCCTCCAGCACTGTATGTATGCCATGTCTTGTTAGCCGATGTTTGGAGACATCACATTGCTCTCTGCTCTGTGCACTGTGAGTGATCTTACCTCACTGCAGGATTTATTGAATGCTCCAGATCTCCCTTCCCTTTGTCTCTCTGGCTGACCAACCATCTTCAATGAGGTGATGGATGAGACACCCAGCAATTGGGAACTCTATTGAGTCAGGAACTTCCGAAATACCTACAGGAGAGAGAGAAATAGTCAGACTCTGAAATTATGTTGATGGAAACACATGCAGAATGGTAATAATTGCCATACTGACCTGGAAAATCCCAGTCACCATCCCTGGCTTGTGCTGCTTCATCTCTCTGGAGAGATGGATTCTGTTGGCTCAGGATCTGGAGTAGCTGCAAGAGTGAGAGACACTAACAGAGGCAGCAATTAAACCCTCACAGTGAAGGATACCAAATGGAGAGGTACTGAGTGATATCAGCAGAGTGCAGGAAGATTTTAGGAACAAACCATTGTGTCGAAAGAAGGGGTTTTGATTCATTTTGCCGCTGGTGTCAGTGCTCAGGAATGGGAAACCTGGGAGAAGGCGAAGTGATGGCCTGGTGATATTATCACTGTGCTATTTATCCAGAGACTCAGCCAATGTTCAAAACCCACCGTTGTAAATAGGTGAATGCATAAATGCTGTGGGGACTGGAGAAGGTCACAGTGATATCATTTGCTCTAGAGGTTGGAGGAGGATGCACAGATGGGGAGGTTGGTAATGACTCGAGAATGTTAGAGACAGGGTGGGCTGTAGGTTCTGGACAAGATTATACAGATGAGGTTTTATGGAGCTTTTTTGAGCACAGAGACCATAACTGTTAGCTTCAAAGACATTATGGAAAGAGATAAGGGTAATGCAGAAGCTAAGTATCTAAACTTGGGGAGGCCATTTATCATTAGATTATCGCTGTCACTCTACGTTATCATTAGACTGGCAAGCCCAGACTGCAAGTAACTCCACTTGTTGGAGTCTCTATTTGGAACACGGGAGATGTTAAATGTGATGCAGTGAGAATTCAGAGCAAATGTGTTTTGCGAGGAGTGAATGGCTCAAACAGCACATCAACAAATACTGACCAAGCGATATTGTGAGTTTGATAAAGAAAATACAGTACAATAAAAATAGACGGTGCCGTTCAAAAGTCTAGGGTGTGTGGGGCAAGGGGAGTGGGGTGGATGCTGGTGGTGGTGGTGGTCCTCAAAAATAAACAGGCAAACAACGGTCACAAAATATCCTGAGCAAATAATCTTTAGGAAAAGCCACAAGATATTTAATAAGTACAGTTAGAGTAAGAGGATTCCCAACTAAGCAGTGGGGCCTGTTAGAAACCAAAGGGAGAATCAGTGCATGGAGCCAGAGGAAGAAGGTGAGGTCTTCAATAAATACTTCCCATCTGTATTCACACAGGGGAAAGACATTGTAGCCAGGGATGGTGAGGTTCTGGAACATATTAAGATCAATGAGGAGGAGGCGTTAAATATTTTCACAGGCAAAAAGGTGGAGAAATACCCAGTAACAATAAAATATATCTCAGGCTGCTCTGGGAGGAAATGGAGCAGATTGCTGGGGCCCTGGCGGATATATTTAATACTTTGCTGGCCACAGGTGAAGTGCTGAACGACTGGAGGATCGCTAATGTAGTTCCTTTGTTCAAGAGCAGCAGGGGTAGACAAGGTAATTACAGAGCAGGTAGTCTGACAGCAGGAGGAGGGACATTATTGGGAACAATTGTGAGGAACAGGATGGATCAACATTCGAAAGGGCAGGAATATATTAGGAATTGTCTGTATGGATTTGCTTGAGGACTGTCCTCTGATATTGATGAGGGCATTGCAGATGATGTGGGTTACATGGATTTCATTAAGGTCTTTGACAAGGTCCCACATGGAAGGCTGGTTCAAAAGGGAAGAGACCATGGGATCCAAGGCAAGTTGGTAAATTGGATCCACAATTGGTGGAGGGTTGTTTTATGATTGGAAGCCTTTTTCCAGCGGATGTACCACGGGGATCTGTGCAGGAACCATTGCTGGTTATTATGTACTTTAATATCTCGGATGTGAAAGCAGAAGTAATCATTAGTAGGTTTACCGATGACATGAAAGGTGAGGGTATTGTCCACAGTGAGGGGATAGTCTCAGGCTGCAGTCTGATATCGATCAGATGATAAACTGAGCAGAGTAATGGCATACAGAGTTTACTTCAGATCACTGTGAGGTAATGCACTGTGGGAAGTCTAATAAACGAACGGTATACATCATGAATGGGAGGTCCTCCCGGAGTACTGAGGAACACAGGGACCTTGGTGGGCAAGTCCCTGGATGTCTGAAGGTGTCAGCACAGGTAGACAGTCATTATGTAAATGGCCCAACTGGAGAATGGGGCTAAACCTGACCTCCCCTTGGGAAACAAGTTAGGGAACAGGACTGAGGTGTTATTGGGGGAGCATTTTGGAAAGTTACCACAATTGTATTAGTTTGAAAATAGCGATGGAAAAAGACAGGCCTGGTCCACAAGTTCAAGTTATAAAATGGGGCAAGATAGTATTAGTCATGAACTTTAAAAGTAGATTTGGGGAAGTTATTTGCAGGTAAAGGGAAGTCTGGCAAGTAGGAATATTTTAAAACCGGGCTAAAAGGAGAGTTCAGCGCCAGCGTGTCCCTGTTAGTGTGCAGCTCAATGCTGACTGAATTAGGAAACAGTGGCTGAATTTCGAGGCTCTGGTCAAGAAAACAGGGGGGCACATAACTGGTTGACTTAAATGAATCCCTTCAGGAGCATCGGGGCTGTAGAAATACGCTTAGGATGGAAATCAGGGATGTAAAAAGGGGACACGAGATAGCTTTGGCAGAGAAAGTTAAGGAGAATCCAAAGAGACTCTACAAGTGTATTAAGAGCAAAACAAGAGCGAGGGACAATACCGATATCCTTAATGATCAATGAAGCCAACGATGTGTGAAACTACAAGATCCGAAACAAATATTTCACTTTGGAACTTAATGTAGATAAAGACTGGGGCGCTCAGGGGACTAAACCGTGTTTGTCCTGACTACTATTAGAATACTGTGTGCAATTCTGGTCTCAATGCCATCGGGAGGATGTTGTGGAACATGAAAGGTTCGGAAGAAAAGAATAAGGATGCTGCCAGGGTTGAAGGGTTTGCTCTACAGGGAAAAGCCTGAATAAGCTGGGGCTGTTTTCACTTGAATATGGGAGGCTGAGGAGTTATCTGATAAAGGTGTTTAAAATCATGATGGTCATCAATTGAGTCAATAAACAAGATGTTTTTCCCAGGTTGGTGGATTCCAAACCGACAGGGCATAGCTTTAAAGTTCGAGGGGAATTTTTCGAAGGGACCTAAAGGAAAACTGGCTCCAGCGGAGTGTATGGAATAAGCTGCCAGAGAAAATAGTGGAGGCTGATAGACATACATTTAAAAGGCATGTGGATGGGTATATGAACTGGAAGGGTTTAGAGGGATATTGGCAACATTCTGGCAAATGTGACTAGATACATCATGCAGGAGTTGGTCCGAAGGGTCTGTTTCCATGCTATACATCTCTGTGACGCAATGTCTTGAAATGAGTCCACATTATAGAAAAGGAGGTGCTGGAGGTTTTAAAACACAAGAGTAGATAAATCCCCACGCCCTGATTAAATGTGTCTCAGGATATTGTGGGAAGCTGGTGAAGAAATTGTAGGGCCCCTAGCAGAAATATTTATACCATAGAGAGCTATGTGTGATAGGCAGGTAGACTGGAGGGTGGCATTGTGGACAGTGAAGAAGGTTTTCTGAGATAACAAAGGGATTCTGATGGCTGAAAAACTGTAGATGGAGTTCAATCTGTATAATGCGAGGGAATGCATTTGGTATAACAAACACGGGCAGGGCCGATACAATTAATGGTAGGACCTTCAGTAAAGTTGTAGAACAGAGGGACCTCGAGGTATAGGTCCATAATTCTTTGAAGTTTGCAACATGGAGAGACAGGATGGTTAAAAAGGTGCTTGCCTCACTCGCTTTCATTGCTTTGGATATAGGAGTTGTGAAGTTGCATTGGGATTATACAGGCCATTGGTGAGTCCTCTTCTGGAATACTGTGTTCAGTTCAGGTTTCCCAGTTATTATTAAGCTCGAGAGGGTTCAGATGAGATGTACTGGGATGTGGCTGGGTATGGAAGTTTTCATTTATAAAGAAAGGCTGAATAGATTGGTATTTTTTTCATTTGAAACCTGAATGTTGACAGATGACCTCGTAGAAGTTTACAAAATAATGAGGGGAATAGATAGAGTTAATGGGAGTTGTCTTTTCCCAAGGAACAGGGAGTTTCAAGACTCAAAGTTTGTGAGAAGATTTGTAGCTCGGGTGCTTGTTGCTGTGATTCTGTTCGCCGAGCTGGAAGTTTTTGTTGCAAACGTTTCGTCCCCTGTCGAAGTGACATCCTCAGTGCTTGGGAGCCTCCTGTAAAGCACTTCTGTGGTGTTTTCTCCGGCATTTGTAGTGGCCTGTCCCTGCCGCTTCCGGTAAATTTCAGCTGTCTGCTGTAGTGACCGGTATATTGGGTCATGGTCTATGTGTGTGTTGATGGAGTTTGTGGATGAGTGCCAAGCTTCTAGGAATTCCCTGGCTGTTCTTTGTTTCGCTTGCCCTATAATAGTAGTGTTGTCCCAGTCAAATTCATGTTGCTTGTCGTCTGCGTGTGTGGCTACTAGGGATAGCTGGTCGTGTCGTTTCGTGGTTAGTTGATGTTCGTGGATGCGAATCGTTAGCTGTCTTCCTGTTTGTCCTATATAGTGTTTTGTGCAGTCCTTGCATGGGATTTTGTACACTACGTTAGTTTTGCTCATGCTGGGTATAGGGTCCTTCGTTTTGGTGAGTTGTTGTCTGAGAGTGGCTGTTGGTTTGTGTGCTGTTATGAGTCCTAGTGGTCGCAGTAGTCTGACTGTCAAATGACTCATAACGGCACACAAACCAACAGCCACTCTCAGACAACAACTCACCAAAACGAAGGACCCTATACCCAGCATGAGCAAAACTAACGTAGTGTACAAAATTGGAGGCTCCCAAGCACTGAGGATGTCAACTAGACAGGGGACGAAACGTTTGCAACAAAAACTTCCAGCTCAGCGAACAGAACTACAGCAACTAGAAGCTACATTTTTTATGTAAGAGGAGAGACATTTAAAAAAAAGACGTGAGGGTCACATTGTTACACAGAGGATGGATTTTATGTGGAATGAACCTCCCAAGGAAGGGGTGAATGTGGAGACAATTATAATGTTTAAAAGACATTAGGATTTGTACATGAATAGGAAATGTTTGAAGGGATAGGATCAAGGAACAGGCAGGTGGGACGAGATCAGTTTTAGAGTATGGTTAGCATTGACCGAACAGTGCGGTCTGACTCTCTGACTATGATTATAATGGTGTGTCATTAATTAACAACGGCTGCAAGAGGAAACCAGGAAACTACAGACTGATGACCAGACATCAGGGTGCGTCAGTTGTTGGAGGTCATTCGGAGAGGTCGGACTTACATGGCATTTGGAAAGACAAGGACTGATTACGGACAGCAAGCATGGCTTAGTGCGTGGGAAAACACGTCTCACAAACTTGACTTGAAGATAGATGAAGGCAGAGCAACATACGTTATTTCTGGCTTCAGCAAACCTTGGTCAGGGTGTAGAATGATACATTGCTTAGTAAGGGTAGGTCTCAAGGGATCAGAGAGAGCTAGCCAACTGGATACAAAGTGGGAGACAGAGGGTGGTGGGAGAGGGTTGTTGTTCAGACTAGAGGCCTCTGACCAACAGTGTGCTGTAAGGATTGGTGCTGGGACCACTGTTGTGCACCACTTACATAAACGATTTGAGTGAAAATATAGCAGTCCCTGTTAGTATGTTTCTGGATACCAAGATTAGTGGAAGAGTGGGCAGGGAATATAGTTATCGAAGGGGATGTTAATCAACTGGGCCAGTGGGCCAAGGAATGAAAGATGGAATTTAATTCAGGTGTTGGATTTAGTTCAAACAAACCAGGGAGGACTAACACGGGTAATGGTTGGGCCCTGGACAGTGTTGTCGAACAGAGAGAGACCAAGGGCTGCAGTTACATTGTTCCTTGGAAGTGGAATCACAGGGGGACAGGGTGGGGAAACCAGCATTTGGCATACTTGTCATCAGTGGCCAGAACATTGAGTACATGAGCTGCAGATATTTGTAACATTGTCGTCAATATTTCTCCTGGGCAGAGGAGGCCACGGGTTGACATTATAAAGGTTTATGAAACAATATAGGGCCTCAGTAAGGTGAATTGCGAAGGGTAGGTGAGTCCAAATCTAGAGGCATAAATGTGAGGTGAGAGACCAAGGATTTAAAGTGGGAGCTGAGGGGCAACATTTTCCACAGAGGATGGTGCATATATGGAACGGACTGCCAGGGGAAACGGTGAAATCAAGTACAATTACAACATGGAAAAGACACTTGGTCAGGTACATGGAGAGGAGAAGATTGGAAGAGATATGGGCCAAACACAGGCAAATGCAACTCATTCCGTTTACGAATCCTCAAACAAAGAGTCATGCAGCACAGAAACAGACCCAATATCTTCAGTTGTTGTTGGAGGAGACTATCAAGACAAGGCATGTTGTTAGAGACTGAAGCAAGTTACAGCGATACGGGTGGTCGTCTGGACTGGAGGTTTCAAATATGTCCAGAAATTGATGAGAGGGGAGGAGATGACAGAGATAGGAACTGATATAGGAGTTAGAATGGTCCACAAGATGAGCCATAGATATATTATTGGAGAGGGAATAGGGAACAGAAAGATCCCAGGCAGCATTACCACTCTCTCATTGCCCTCTGTTGTCCTGGTGCTCACCAAGACATCACACGCCTGGATTGAAAACTGGGAACTCCCGATGCTGTCTCAGTACAATAAAACTTAAAGTAGAGGTGGTGATTGAGCCTGAGGCGAGTCTGCTCCCCCTCCAGCACTATATCTATGTCATGTCCTGTTAGCTGATGTTTGGAGCCCTCTCATTGCTCTCTGCTCTGTGCACTGTGAGTAATCTTACCTGGCGGCAGGATTTATTGAAGGCTCCCGACCTCCTTGACCTTTTTCTCTCTGGCTAACAAAACACCTCCCCAACCAACAGTTGGCAAGTCTATTGAGTCAGGAAATCCTTCAGTACCTGTAGAAGACAGAGCAATAGGCAGAATTGGGAATTAGACTGATGCTTGTGAGGGTTACTCATGTAGAATGGCACTGAGCCCCACAGAGATCTGGAAAATCCCAGTTTCCATTCCTGGCCAGTACTGCCTCATCTCTCTGGAGTGGAGAATTCTGTTGGCTCAGGATCTGGAGTAGCTGCAAGAGTGAGAGACGCTGACAGAGGCAGCAATTAGACCCACACAGTGATGGACCCCACATGGAGAGATACTGAGTGACATCACCAGAGTTCAGGATCAAACAATTGTGCACAAAGACCGGGTGTTGATTAAATGTTGTATTGGGATGCGCAACCTGTGAGCAGACAAAGTGATGGCCTAGTGGTATTATTGTGAAGCAATTTATCCAGAAACTCAGCAAATGTTCTCTGGACATTTAAATCCCACCATTGCAAATGATTGAATGTGAATTAAATGCTTCATAAACGATATAATTAAAAACCGGTAAGTGAGTATTAAGCAATTGCTGATGTCAAGAAAAATCCATTGGGTGCATTCCTGTCTTTAGTGAGGTAATCTAAGATGGGACTGGGATATCACAGGTATTACAGAAACAACAGCTGAGGGAGGGACAGGACAGGCAGCTCAATGTTCCGGGGACAGATGCTGCAGGAAGGACAGAAGGGGAGCTGAGAGAGGAGGAGCGCTGCTGTTTCTGACTGGATGAAACATCCCAGCAGGACTGAGAGAGGATATTCCTGTGGGACCGCCCAGTGACGCTGTTATAGAATTAATCAATAACAATGGGTCTTCCCTTTACTCTGATTGTTCTACAGACCCCGAGAGCCCCGCCCACCTGCACCTTGACCTTCCCAAGATGGTGGCCCTCATGCCCGCGCTCCCTCTTCCCTCAAACAAATGGCGGCCGTGACCCTGGCCGCTTCCCTGATCAGAGACCGCCACCTCTTTACCCGGGCCTGGAGACTCTTTTTCGAGTTATTTTTAACCTTTATCTGGGATTTGTGAATTCTCTCCGTTCCTTTCTCCCAGCGAGGCTCCCACACACGGGCTCTGATCGCCGCTCTCTGAAGCCGATCGCAGCCGCTGCTGGAGCAAGCAGCTCCATTTCTCTCTCTGTCCTGACCAATGTGACACTGCGCATGCTCTACATAGAAACCAAACTGCGCGTGCATCTGAGGTTATCAGAGTGTTTATAGAGAATATTCATATCTGCGCAGACTCATGGGTAAAATATTAGTCATTAACAATTGCTTTGTCGAGTTACAGTCAGAGATGTCGAGCATGCAAATAGATTGTCCGGTCCAAATCAAAGATACCAGCCAGGTATGTAAATTACCAATCGTTCTGGGAGTTTGAAAAGAAGTTTCTTACTCGAGTTGTGTAAATCAATTGGAAATACGTACGTTATCAGATTTGCATTTCAACTACAGTATTTCTTAAAATCTCACATTGATTTATGATAGAGGTTTAATACTCCACTATGTCGTGAGAATGATCAATCCTGCAAAATAGTTTGCTCTCTGATCAACCTTGAAGCGTTCACTCCCGAGAATGCTTTGGCCCCTCTGCTCACTCATTCTGGTTGGAGGACCGGCCGCGACTCGGTCCTCCTGTTCCGCCCCTTCCTCCCAATTGCAGAGTTGATTCAGGTGTGACTTAGCAGGCAAGGGACAAAGGAAGTTCGAGTCGATGTTTTGTGACGCGGTGAAAATATCCCGAATCTTAGACCGAGAGGCCTGGGTTCAATTCACAGCTTGTGCAGATGTGTGTAATAACAACTTTTAGCAGGTTCATTAGGAAAACCAAGGGAAGTCAGGAACAGAGTGAAAACAGGAGAAAATGCATGCAATGTGGTGGGGCTCTCAATAGTCAGATGATTTGACTCTTTACCAAGCGTTTCAGGGTGCAAGTACATTCCTCTTAGTGCACAGCCAGATACCACGATTGTGGGGCAAAGTGTGGGATATAGAGGTGCTTTCCTGGAAGGCGCTCGGTTTTTGTGGTGAAAATAGTTGAGAAGCAGTCGGGTTTTGTATGAAGCTACCTGTCCCCCTCCTATTGCAGCCTCTTATTTTTGCCCTGACTCTACCTCATACATGGAGAAAGTGAGGACTGCAGATGCTGGAGATCAGAGCTGAAAAATACATTGCTGGAAAAGCGTAGTAGGTCAGGCAGCATTCTCTGCCTCGTACATGTTTGGTAGAGATCAGTGACACTTCGTAAGCCCACAATACAAGATCCATCACTCTGGTTAAGACAGTAAAAATCTGTTGTAGCACAATAGTCAAAGAACAATACAGGGCAGAACAGGCCCTTCGGTCCTTGATGTTGCGCCAACCAGTGAACTATTCTCAGCTCGTCCCCCTGCACTATCCTGAAATCACCCATGTGTTTATCTAAAGGATTGTTTAAATCTCACTAATGTAGCTGAGTTAACTACATTAGTAGGTAGTGGATTCCATGCCCTAACCATTCTGAGTATAGAACCTGCCTCTGACATCTGTCTTAAATCTATCACCCCTCAATTTGTAGATTTCCCCCTCATACACACTCATGTCATCATCCTAGGAAAAAGACTTTCACTGTCTACCCTATCTAAGCCTCTGATCATCTTGTATGTCTCTATCAAATCCTCTCTTAGCCTTCTTCTTGCCAATGAGAACACGTTCAAGTCTCTCAACCTTTCCTCATAAGACCTTCCCTCCAGACCACACAACATCCTGGTAAATATCCTCTGCACCTTTTCCCATGCTTCCACATCCTTCCAGAAACATGGGCACCAGAATTGCTCACAAAATTCCAAATATGGCAGTGTTTTGTATAGTTGCAGCATGATATTGCGGGTCCAGAACTCAATCCATCTACGAATGAAACTTAACACACTGTATGCCGCCTTAACAGTACTGTACACCTGGGTGGCAACTTTCAGGCATCTATGTACATGGCCTCCAACATCCTTCTGCACATCTGCACTACCAAGAATCTTTCAATTGACCCAGTACTCTGCCTTCCTGTTATACTTCACAAAGTGCATCACCTTACATTTAGCTGCATTGAACTCCATTTGCCACCATTCAGCCCAATTCTGCAGTTTATCCAAGTTCCCCTGCAACCTGTAACATTCTTCCACACTGTCCACTACTCCACTGACTTTCGTTTCATCTGCAAATTTACTAATCCATCCATCTATGTCTGCATCTAAGACTTTTATAAAAATGACAAACAGCAGTGATCCCAAAACAGATCCTTGTGGCACACCA
>NW_025214350.1:9514-11362 GCF_004010195.1 Chiloscyllium plagiosum | reverse complement strand
AATCCTTCCTAGCTGATCTGTAAGTCTCCATCGCCTCATCTGTACCATTTGTCTCATCAACACATAAGCCTCCTAATTCCTCTTAACAACAGATGCAATTTCTTTGGTAAACCACGGTTCCCTTACCTTATCACTTCCTCCCTGCCTGACAGGGACATACCTATCAAGGACACGCAATATCTGTTCCTTAAACCAGCTCCACATTTCCATTGTCTGCATTCACTGAATTTCGCTACCCCATCCTATGCATCCTAATTCTTGCTGAATTGCATTATAATTGCCACTGTCCCATTGATAAGTCTTCACATATGGCATGTACCTACCCTTTTCATCGCTAAACTAAGCATAACTGAATTATGATCACTCTCTCCAAAGTGCTCACCTACAACTAAATCAAACACCTAGTCCGGTTCATGACCAAGCACCAGATCCAATGTGGCCACCCCTCTTGTCGGCCCTTCGACATACTGTGTCAAGAAACCCTCTTGTCCACATTGGGCAAAAACTGATCCATCCGACGTACTGGAGTTATAGCATTTCCAGTCAATGTTGGGGAAGTTAAAGCCCCCATAATGACCACCATGTTCCTTTCACTTATCCCAGAGTAATTTTGCTAATCCTCTCTTCCCCCTCCCTGGAACTCTGTGGCGGCCTATAAAAAATCCAAGCAGTGTGACCTCCCCTCTCCTGTTTCTAACCTCAGTCCACACTACTTCAGTCGACAAGTCCTCATCAAATGTTCTCTCAGCCACCGTTATACTATCCTTGACTAACATGACATGCAAGGGCCCATTGCGGTGCTTCAAACTCCATGAGGTAGCCATACTGTCAATGACAGACAGACTCAATCTGGAACCTTCTCTATCCTTAAGACCTTATGCACTGCCTGCGCTCCTCCATTTCCCCTTTGCACATTCCCTTTTCAACCCACCCCACTTGCATCACTCCACAATTGGAGCTGTCAAGGGCAGAAGTTTGTGGAAAACCCTCCCTAACCTTCTCTATTCTCTTTTAAGATGTATTTTAAAATCATTCTCTTTAATCAACGTTTTGATCATCCATGAAGCACCTTAGGAGATTTGCCATTGTGAAAGATTCCATACAATGCAAGTAGTTGTTGTTACTGCTGTACATTAGGAGAAACAGGAATGATGCATTCAAAATTCTAACAAGAAAGTCACTGATAGGCGCAGTGTGTAGGCCAAATAATAACATCACATTGGGATGGGCAATAAACAAAGAAATAACTAATGCCTGTAAAAATGGTATGTCTATTACTATGGGTGATTTTAATCTACATGTAGATTGGTCGAACCAGCTCAGTCAGGGTCGCCGTGAGGAGTTCATTAAGTGTATCCATGATAGTTTTCTTGAACAGAATGAAATGGAACCGACAAGGAGCAAGCTATCCAAGATCTGGCCCTGTATAATGAGATAGGAATAATTCATGACCTAAAAGTTAGGGAACTTCTTGGAAGAAATGATCACTGTATTTTTGAAGTTAGAATACATATGGAGATTGTGAAGATAAATTACCTGCCCTTGATCTCTTCATAGCCAACTGCCGCCGCGACATTAACTGCCTCAACCACTCCATCCACTCCAACCTCTCACCCTCGGAACGTGCAGCCCTCCACTCCCTCCGTTCCAACGCCAAACTCACTATCAAACCAGCAGACAAGGGAGTTGCGGTAGTAGTTTGGCGCACCGACCTTTCCACCGCTGAGGCTAAACGCCAGCTCGCGGACACCTCTTCCTACTGCCCCCTTGACCATGACCCCACCTCCCACCACCAAACCATCATCTCCCAGACCATCCATAACCTCATCACCTCAGGGGATCTCCCAT
>NW_025214350.1:4828-8596 GCF_004010195.1 Chiloscyllium plagiosum | reverse complement strand
AACCGCAAGAAATGCAAAACTTGCGCTCACACCTCCCCCCTTACTTCCCTCCAAGGCCCCAAGGGATCCTTCCATATCCGCCACAAATTCACCTGCACCTCCACACACATCATCTATTGCATCCGCTGCACCCGATGTGGCCTCCTCTATATTGGGGAGACAGGCCGCCTACTTGCGGAACGTTTCAGAGAACACCTCTGGGACACCCAGACCAACGAACCCAACCACCCCGTGGCTCAACACTTCAACTCCCCCACCCACTCCAGCAAGGACATGCAGGTCCTTGGACTCCTCCATCACCAGACCATAGCAACATGACGGTTGGAGGAAGCGTGCCTCATCTTCCGCCTAGGAACCCTCCAACCACAAGGGATGAACTCAGATTTCTCCAGTTTCCTCATTTCCCCTCCCCCCACCTTGTCTCAGTTAAATCCCTCTGCCTAACCTGCAATCTTCTTCCTGACCTCTCCGCCCCCACCCCACTCTGGAATATCACCCTCACCCTGACCTCCTTCCAGCTGTTGCATTTCCAACGCCCCTCCCCCAAGTCCCTCCTCCCTACCTTTTATCTTAGCCTGCTGGACACACGTTCCTCATTCCTGAAGAAGGGCTTATGCCCGAAACGTCGATTCTCCTGTTCCTTGGTTGCTGCCTGACCTGCTGCGCTTTTCCAGCAACACATTTTCAGCTCTGATCCCCAGCATCTGCAGTCCTCACTTTCTCCTCCAGTGTGAAGATAAAATCTAATACCTTGGTCCTGTGCTGAACACGGGGAACTAAAATAGAATGATGGAGAACCTGGATAAAGTAGACTGGAAACAAAGATTTTATGGTGGGACAGTTGATGAGCAGTGAAAGATTTTCAAAGACATTTTAGGAAGTGCTCAGCAAAGGCATATTCCAGTGAAAAGGAATGACTGTAAGAAAAGGCGGTGGACAAAAGATAGGGAATTCTACACCAGTTAGTTTATTCTCTGTGGTTGGAAAGATGCTTGGGTCTATTATCAAGGAAGAAATAGCAGGGAATCTCGATAGAAATTGTCCCATTGGGCAGACAGAGCATGGATTCATGAATGGTAGGTCATGCTTGACAAACGGTTTGGAATTCTATGAAGACATTTCGAGCAAGGTGGACAACGGGGACCCAGTGGATGCGGTGTACCTGGATTTCCAAAGGGCCTTCATCAAGGTGCCACACAAGTGGCTGTTGCATTATATAAGGGTGCATGGGATAGAATATTAGCATGGATAGAAGATTGGTTGACTAACATGAAGCAAAGAGTGGGGATAAATAAGCCTTATTCTGGCTGGCAATCAGGAACTAGTCGTGTGCCTCTAGGATCAGTATTGGGACTGCAATTATTTAGGATTGATACAGATGATTTGGAGTTGGGGACCACATGTAGGGTATCAAAGTTTGCATATGAGACTAAGATATGTAGCAGGACAAAGTGTGCGGAGGACTGGGAAACTTTGCAGAGGAACATAGATACATTGAGTCAGTGGGCAATGGTTTGGCAAGTGGAATATTATGTCCATAAATGTAAAGTCATACTCTTTGGTTGGAGTAACATTAATAAAAAGATTATTACTTTAAAAAGTTACATTATTTGCTATGCAGAGGCACCTGAACATCCTTCTGCAGGAGGGTTGGTCACCAGATATATCAATCAATTCAGAAGGCAAATGGAATTTTGTCCTTCATTGCTGAAGGGGTTGTGTTTAAAAGAAGAGGTTATGCTCTAGCTGTAGTGGGTGCTGGTGAGGCCACACCTGGGGTACTGCATGCAGTTTCTATCTCCTTACGTGCTCAAGGATGCACTGGCACTAGAGGGGGGTGCAGAGGAGGTTAACTATGTTGATTCCAGAGGTGAGGGGTATGGCTTAACAGAGACTGAGTAGATTGGGATTATATTCATTGGAATTCAGAAAAATGGAAAAATATAAAATAATGAATGGAAAGAATAAAATAGAAGTAGAGAGGATGTTTCCACTGGCAGGTGAAGCTAGGACAAGAGGGCTTCACCACAAGGTTAGAGGCAGCAAATTTAAGAGTGAATTGAGAAGGAACGTCTTGACCTCGATGGAGTGCATAGCCCAGGGAAGTAGTTGATGCTCGTTCAATGAACGTTTTTAAAGCTAAGTTAGTTTTTTTTTAAAAAAAGCAATCATTAATTAAGGAATACGATGAGAACGTGGGTAAATGGTTCTGCATCCACGAAATGATCAGCCATGATCTTATCGAATGGTAGAGCAGGCTCGAAGGGCAGGATGGCCTTTTCCTTTTCCAAGATCTTTTGTTCTTATGTTATGCATTCCTCCCTCACTCGTGACCTGGAGATGCTGGTGTTGGATTAGGATGGACAAAATTAAAATTCACAGAACACCAGGTTCTAGTCCAACAGGTTTATTTGGAAGCACTACTTTGCTGGTCCTTCATCAGGTGGTTGTGTGATATTTAACTTTGTCCCTCACTCTTGTAACTGAGAAACAGCAACAAAAGCCACGAAGCAGTGTGTATGCTCCAGCCAACAGTTGGTATTGTGGACAATGAAGAAGGTTATCTCAGAGTACAGTGGGATATTGATCAGATGGGCCAATGGGCTGAGGAGTGGCAGATAGGATTTAATTTAGATAGATTAGGTTAGGATATCTGGTTGTCATGGACAGTTGGACCGAAGAAGTGATTGATGTCAGCGGTGGACCAATGGAAAGGCAGGGGCTGAGGTGGAGGACCTGGTGGGGCAGTTGGTCCTCCGGCCAATCAGTGACTGAGTGCGGGACTAGACTATACCACGTGACCATCTCGCGGTGGGTGCGGATGTTCGGAGTGTGTGTGCGCGGAGGGCTGTCGGTAAGGAAAGAAATAAACAGCAGGAAGCGGGAGGGAAATGGTGTTGGTATGGTCTGAGAGGTTTTACAATCATTTGGTACACATCGGAAAATACAAGTTTGAAACTTACAGTCCCGGTTTTACAGCAAACGGGAATATGCCTCGTTGAGTAATCGGCCCGAGTGAGCACCGCCATCTTTATTCGGGGCAATGATTCACTGGACACGTCCGCGGCCGCCAGCTTTGTAGGGGGCAAAGTTCAGAGCGATGTATGTACAGCCTTCCCTGGTAAAAAGAGTCATAGGGCAGGATTTACACTGAGCACATTCAAACCCAGAGAAATGTATTTTTTTTCTGGATTTGTTTCGTCATTCATTTAAATGATTTGGATGTGAGCAGAGGCCGTATAATTAGTAAGTTTGCAGGTGACACCAAAATTGGAGCTATTATGAACAATGAAGAAGGTTATCTCAGAGTACACTGGGGTATTGATTGGATGGGCCAATGGGCTGAGGAGTGGCAGAAAGGATTTAATTTAGATAGATTAGTTTAGGATATCTGGTTGGCATAGGTTGGACCGAAGAAGTCTGTTTCTGTGCTAGACATCTTTGACTGTGGGATCATAAAAGTGAACTCTGCTCTGGTTCACCTCTGGGTTCTCTGATGTCCAATTGTTCATTATCTAGCTTCCTCAGTCTCTCATGGGTGTATTTTTGCTCTGGATAGTATTTTACTATTACTTTCACAGCTGTTTTGTAAATGAATTGAAAAACACAGCATGCCAGGCAACATATGAGGAGCAGGAGAATCAACGTTTCAGACATAAGCCCTTCTTCAGCAATGTAAATGAATTGTCCACTTCTGCCTGGCTCCTGACCATATGCTGTTCCATTATCAGGTTATTTTTTCCACAATATCTTTGACAGTCAAGAATT
>NW_025214350.1:0-4412 GCF_004010195.1 Chiloscyllium plagiosum | reverse complement strand
GAGGGTGAATGTGGGATGCTGGCCAGGAGTGGGTTTAGATAATGAAATCTACCGTTAACAAAAGGAATGAATGAGAGTTTCAGCAAATGAGCTGAGATTGTGGTAAGGTCAGGTGATATCACTGAAGTCGAAATAGTGGTCTTGGAGGGGTTTTGTCATCCTCACCTCATTCAGCTGTTTGTCAGTTTGTGAATCAAGTCTGTAACAAGCTCAGGAGCTGAGTGGCCCTGGCAGAACCCAAACTGGGCATCGCTGAGCAGGTTATTGCTGAGAGGTGCTTGACAGCACTGTTGATGACACCTCCATCACTTCTCTGCTGAGCGAGTGTGGACTGATGGAGGGGAATTGGCTGAGTTGGTTTTGCCCTGTGTTTTTGTGTTGGAACATCCCTGAGCAATGTTCCACAAAGTCAGTAGGTGCCAGTGCTGGAGCAGTACTTGCCTTGGTGGGCAGCAGGTTCCGGAGCACAGCCAACAGTATTATTGCCAGAATATTGGCAGGGCCCATACCTTTACACTGCTTATCCATTTCTTGATCTGATTTGAAATGAGTTTTCAACCAAATCGATTCATATCTGTGATGTCAGGGACCAATGGGGAAGGCTCATCCACTTGGCACTGCTGGCTGAAAATCGCTGCTAATGCTGTCCTCTTATCTGTTGCATGAATGTGTGAGTCCCCTCCATCGGTAAGGCTGGGGACATCTGTGGTACTTCCTTCAGTGAGTTGTTTAATTGTCCATCACTATTCTTGACTAGGTGTGGCACAACTGCAGAACTCAGATCGAATCTATTGGTTATGGGACCACTTAGTTATATTTGGTGTTGCTTGTGCTGTTTGGCATTCAGGTTTGGTAGCTGCACCAGGTTTGCACCTCATTTTTAGGTATGCCTGGTACTGCTCCTGGCATGCCCTCCTGCATTCACCATTGAACCAGGGTTGATTCCCCTGGCTTGATGTTAATGGTTGAGTGGGGGATATCAGGCCATGAGTTTCAGATTGGGTTGGAGTACAGTTCTGCTGCTGTTGTTGGCCCACAGTGAGGCGGAAGTTGCAGGGTCAAGATGGCTGATGTTGTGGTTGTATTTGCTAGTGCATTGGTAGATGTAATGTGGTCCATCCAGTTTCATTCCTTTGTTGAGACTGTGCAGTGATTAATACAATGAGTGATTTGATGGGCCACTGTCGGGTTTCTTTCCCTCAAGGACATTGTCAATGTCAGAAAAACATCCCCAATGGTTCCATGGCAAACAGTAGATTCTTCATTCCAGTTATTTTTTTCTTGACTTCAGAGCCACCCTCAACCAATTTGAGATTCAAACCTGAACTTCAGTTATATATTTTAATATTCTTGATAAATGATAAATACGACAGGTTTGTTCACTTATTTTTAGAATCACTATCACAGGTTGTGTTTATTGTTTTGGAAATAAATAAATGTCCATTACCCCGTCTCCTCCATCCTCCCCTCTAACAACAAGAGTGAGGAGCACATGGAGTTTCTCTGTCAATAACATTGAGACAATCCGATCAGCTGCCTCTGCTTCTTCGCTCCTTCTCCACTAGCCCACCGAGCCAAACTGCCTCACAAGGGTGCTCCTCATTTTAGTCCTAAACTTGCATTTCCTAGAGTCTCTTGTCAAGCCTTATTAGAGGTCACCTTTAACATTTACCCGAGTGTAGCTAAATCATGGACATTCCAAATCTCTCTCTCCTCCTGCTTGTCACCGCCCTCCACCACCCCTTGCAATTCACAGATATTGTTCCATGATCTGTCTGTCTGTCTTTTCTCGTTATGTCCTTCTCTCCCATTTTGCTAAAACCTAATATTTGACCTCACCATCATTGAAAAATCCTGCTCCATCTCCATTCTCCCTTTCCTTTCTGAATTCATTGTATTTGGTGTCCCTCCAGGATCTATCCTTGGTCCGTCCTGTTTCTCACCTACAAATTGCCAAGAGGTAACATCGCCCAAAAGCACTGTGTTAGGTTTCACATGTACACTGACAATGTCCAGGTCTCCCTCCCCATTATCCGTCTCCATTACTCCACTATTACTCAGTTATCAACCTGCTTACCACGCTTCGATTAGCTGCAATTCACTCCAATGAAACACTGTAATTGTTAAACCTTCAGTTGCTATTCCAAATTCATTTCCCTTACTGCTATGTCCCTCCCTCTCACTGGGAAGTGTCTGAGGCAGAACTACATTCTTCACAATATTGCTTTCATATCTGACCCCAAGGTGACCTTCTGATCAGACATCTACACAATCACAAACACCACGAATTCCAATCTCTAAAACGTTGCTTGTCTCCTTCTCACCCCAGCTCTATTGCTACTGAAACCCTAACCTGTGTCGGTGTTGTCTTTAACTTGACAAATCTGAAACAGAACCCTTGATTCCGCGACTGACCCAGAATCTGGTTCAAGACTCACCGTAATGGGACACATCCTCTCCATATTTACCCTGTCAAACCTCAACAGAATCCTATATGTTTCAAAGAGATCACCTCTCATTCTTCTAAAGTCCAGTGAGTAGATTCCCAACTTATTCAGCCTTTGCTTACACGATAATCCCTTCAAAACAGGGATCATCCCAATGGATCTTCTCTGAAATGCTTCCAATAAACTGCTCTATTTCAGAAAGTAAAGCGAACAAATCTGTTCACGTTACTCCAGATGTGGTCTCACTCGCCATTTGTTTAGTTGTCCTAAGGTATATACTTCACACTCTTATATGGCAAACTTTTGGAAATAAGGGACAGCATTCCATTCCCCTTCCTGATTCAATGTTGTAACTGTGTGCTAGCTTTCTGTGTTTCCTGCTCATTTTCCCCCAGTCCCTTTGTGGTGCAGCTTTCTACAGTTTATCCCAAGTTATACTCTATTTGCCAACTTGTTGCCCACGTTTCCTGTGAATATCTCTCCGTAAGCTGTTTATAATCCTTTTGGAACTTTCCTGTTATGCCTTTTCTAGGAGTTTTCCCCCTCATTATTCGAAACATGTATAGTGAGCACTGGGCAGTGGGAAGCATGCGCAGTTGCTATCTTTCAGGGATACTCTGTTTCATGACTGGGAGGAGCTTGCTGCCCATTGGTCAGAATGGAGACATCTTGCCCATCAAGCTGCATGAGCCTTTCACACACCAAGTCTTATTGAGGAGGCACAGCGGCAGAACGGAAGGAAAGAAAAGGAAGCAAATCCTGCTCTCCATATCTCACTGAATCTTGGGACATTCTGTCCGATGTTCAGTCACATGAAGTCCCAAGGTGAAAACTCATAGAAACCCACATAGATTTGCCCTTGAAGTGCCTGCTAACCTCCACCAGGGGTAATGTGTACAGTCATCCTGGGCCAGGAGGAGGGGATTGTATGAGTTTCAAACTTGAACTGACAGTGACGGATTTTATAAACTTGTAATCCAGGCAGATATTCAGATGGTAATCTCAGTCATTGTAACGCCAAACTCTGACAGAATTACTCCATTCATCAGGACCTAGATATTCATATTGTGTGAGAGTATTGTGTTCCAGATCAATACCATTTGCTGAATAAAAGTTCTCCTTTGAATAAAACCATCCTCTCAAAAGATCTTCCCAAATCTTCAACATGTGTCCTGTAATCCTTGTACAATGAGCTGATGGGTGTAAGGTTTATTATTATAACATGTAATTTTTGTAAACCGCTTTGTCACATCTCCCCAAATTTCCTTTGCTACAAGGAGAACAATCTCAGTTTCCCCAAACCGCTGATTCCCCAATGTCTGTTTGCTCTCAAGAAGGTACAGATCAGTGTTGTGTTGGAACATTCTCCACTTGCCTGCATCAGTGCACCCCCCCCCCCCCACCCCATAAATATTAAAGAAAGTGAACATCCTCCAGGATAAAGCACTGTACCTGAGTGGTTTCCCATCCACCACCTTCAGCATTCCCTTTCCCCACCCTCGAGGCACAGTGGCATTACTGTGTAAAAGATCAAGTCAGCATTGTCCTACCCGACCATAGGACTGCTCTCTCATTACAGATAGATGTCTGGTAGTGGTTAACCTGAATATTACCACAGCGCAGGCAGGGGGAGAGGTTGAAAAGGAGAGTCCAGTAATTGTGGATGGTTTTCTTGATGTGTATTAGCAACACACATGTCACGTGAACAATTAATGTTAAAAAAGCCTCTCAAATTCTGCAACTAAAATCCCCCTTTCCTTGAACCATCCTGGTTAATCTCCTGTGCCTCTCTCAGGGACCCTGCCATTCTTCACAATGTGTGGGCGATCCGTGGTTCACACAGACCCAGCTGCTCTGAACCCTGTGGGTGATATCATAGAGCAACAGTTGCACTAAACCTCACTGTCTGGAAGAGAGTGAGAGACAGAAAACCCGATGGCATTTAAAATCTATTTAGGAACACAC
>NW_025214349.1:38571-42130 GCF_004010195.1 Chiloscyllium plagiosum | reverse complement strand
CAATGAGGTAAACACTTGTTGATTTGTTTTGGTGATAACTGCTTGGGAGATAAATGTTGGCCCTGAGAGCTCTGCTGCTGTCCTTTGACTAGTGTCGAGGTCCATTTTATATTCAATTGAATGTGCAACTCAATTTAAAACCCAAGAAACAGCACTTTCGATAAGGCATTTTGATACTGTATACAAGTATCAACCTTAATTTACCTGCTCAGGTTCTAGAATAGGCATTCAATGCACAACCTCCTGCCTGAGAAGAGAGAGCCACCTATGCCAAATTGAAACTTGTTACTGTGGAGAGATTCACAGTTATGCAGTGATGTTTGGTTGTATATTTGTAGACAGGCGATTGAATGTTTTCTTCTGAAGAGGCATATCTCTTTAGAATAGTAATAGAAGGGAAATGAGACAGGTTCAATATGTCTCCTATTTATGGAATTGAACAAGAATTCTCCAATTGGTATAATGTTCGGCTCAATTTTAATTAAATGTAAGGTTTCTGTCTCAATCTGTGTTTCATAAGTGAAGAGTGGCTACAGCAGAAGTAAAATTATGGTCATTTGCTGTTGTCATAAGAGGAGGTGTTACCAATGCAAATCCAGCCCACATATTAATTCCTGAATGAATTAAGTTTGGCTGCTGTCTGTGCTTTCCATGGTGATGCAGACTGTACAAAAGATGACATTAAATTCACACTAGGCTGATAATCTTGCTTAGAGGCTGCTATGATGGGAAATAGCTTACATTGGTGCTTTTGTCTTCGAAGTACAGACTGCATAACGTTCATGTAGGATAAAGTGAACTTACTTAGTATCTGACCAAAGTCATCTCCTGATTGCCTAATATAACTGAGAACTAATTTGGCCATTCTAAGACATGATAACTTGCAGAGCCACTGAGTAAATCTGCTCAGTAATTAATAGGGAGCTTCACTCATCAAAGTCACTGACCTGGAGTTTTGGGATAGCAGTGAACAAATGCATGGAATAAACCGTTCATTACACTTATAGTTACTTACAGACCCTCTCCGCAAGCTCCACACAGTGGAGCTTATCTTTGTGTATCCTCAATTAGGTAACTGTGAGCAATATTACCAGTAAATTCTTCCTTCTGTGAGGTGCCCAGGGTCTGTGCATAGCAGCAACTTCTGGAACCGGATATCAATGCTACAATCTCCATCAGCACACCAATTGCCATGTTCTGAAGGTCAGATTGTGCAGCTCAGAGGGAAAATTGCCTGTGTGCAGGGTAGAAAGAGGGTTGCTTGTATGCAGGTTAGAGGGTAACTTGCCTGTGTGCACGTCAGAGGGAGAGGTGCCTGTGTTCAGGTTACAGAGAGTACTCTGGGTGCAGGTTTGTGGAAGAATTGACTGTGTGCAGGCTAGAGAGAGGAATCTATGTGCAGGTTAGGGGGAGCGTTGCCAGTGTGCAGGTTAGAGGGGGTGTTGCCTGTGTGCAGGTTACAAAGAGTAGTCTGGGTGCAAGTTTGTGGAAGAGTTGACTGTGTGCAGGTTAGAGAGAGTAGTCTGTGTGCAGATTAGAGGGGGAGCTGCCTGTTTGCAGGTTATAGGGGGAGTTGCCTGTGTGCAGGTTGGAGGGAGAGTTGCCTATGTGCAGGTAAGAAAGTTGCCTCTGTGTAGGTTCGAGGGAAAGTGGCCTGTGAGCAGTTTAGAGTGGGACTTGCCTGTGTGCAGATTAGAGGGAGAGTTGCCTGTGTGCAGGTTAGAAAGTTGCCTGTGTGCCGGTTAGAGGGTGAGTTGCCTGTGTGCCCGTTAGAGGGAGAGTTGCCTTTGTTCAGTTTAGAAAGAGTAGTCTGTGTGCAGGATGGAGGGAGAGTTGCATGTGTGCAGTGTAGAGAAAGAGTTGCCTCTGTGCAGGTTAGAGAGTTGCCTGTGTGCCAGTTTCAGGGAGAGAGTACTCTGTGTGTGGGTTAGAGGGAGAGTAGTCTGTGTGCAGGTTAGAGAGAGTAGTCTGTGTGCAGGTTAGAGGGGGAGATGCCTGTCTGCAGGTTAGAGGGAGATTTGCCTGTGTGCAGCGTAGACAGAGAGTTGCCTGTGTCCAGTTTAGAGCAGGAACTGCCTGTCTGCAGGTTAGAGGGAGAGTTGCCTGTGTGCAGGTAGAAGGTTGCCTGTGTGCAGGTTAGAAAGTTGCCTGTGTGCAGGTTAGAAAATTCCCTATGTGTGCAGGTTAGTGGGAGAGTTGCCTGTGCGCAGGTTAGAGGGAGAGTTGCCTGTGTGCATGTTGGAGGGAGAGTTGCCTGTGTGCAGCGTAGACAGAGAGTTGCCTGTGTACAGTTTAGAGCGGAGTTGCCTGTCTGCAGGTTAGAGTGGGAGTTGCCTGTGTGCAGGTAGAAAGTTGCCTGTGTACAGGATGGAAAGTTGCCTGTGTGCAGGATGGAAAGTTGCCTGTGTGCAGGTTAGTGGGAGAGTTGCCTATGTGCAGGTTAGCGGGAGAGTTGTCTTTGTGCAGGTCAGAGGGAGAATTATCTATGTGCAAGTTAGAGAGAGAGTTGCCTGTGTGCAGATTAGTGGGAGAGCTGCCTGTGTGCAGGTTAGAGGGAGAGTTGCCTGTGTGCAGGTTGGAGGGAGAGTTGCCTGTGTGCATGTTGGAGGGAGAGTTGCCTGTGTGCAGCGTAGACAGAGAGTTGCCTGTGTCCAGTTTAGAGCAGGAGTTGCCTGTCTGCATGTTAGAGGGGGAGTTGCCTGTCTGCAGGTTAGAAGTTTGCCTGTGTGCAGGTTAGATGGAGAGTTGGCTGTGTGCAGGTTAGAAAATTGCCTGTGTGCCGGTTAGAGGGTGAGTTGCCTGTGTGCGCGTTAGAGGGTTACCTTTGTTCAGTTTAGAAAGAGTAGTCTGTGTGCAGTGTAGAGGGAGAGTTGCGTCTGTGCAGGTTAGAGAGTTGCCTGTGTGCCAGTTTGAGGGAGAGAGTACTCTGTGTGCGGGTTAGAGGGAGAGTAGTCTGTGTGCAGGTTAGAGGGAGAGTTGCTTGTGTGCAGGTATGAGATAGAATTGCCTGTGTGCAGGTTAGAGTGAGAGTTGCCTGTGTGCAGGTTAGAGAGAGTAGTCTGTGTGGGAGCTGCCTGTCTGCAGATTAGAGGGAGGGTTGCCTGTCTGCAGGTTATAGGGGGAGTTGCCTGTCTGCAGGTTAGAGGGAGGGTTGCCTGTGTCCAGTTAGAGCAGGAGTTGCCTGTCTGCAGGTTAGAGGGGGAGTTGCCTGTGTGCAGGTAGAAAGTTGCCTGTGTGCAGATTAGAAAGTTGCCTGTGTGCAGGTTAGTGGGAGAGTTGCCTGTGTTCAGGTTAGTGGGAGAGTTGTCTTTGTGCAGGTCAGAGGAAGCGTTGTCTATGTACAAGTTAGAGAGAGAGTTGCCTGTGTGCAGATTAGTGGGAGAGTTGCCTGTGTGCAGGTTAGAGGGAGAGTTGCCTGTGTGCATGTTGGAGGGAGAGTTGCCTGTGTGCAGGTCAGAGGAAGCATTGTCTATGTACAAGTTAGAGAGAGAGTTGCCTGTGTGCAGATTAGTGGGAGAGTTGCCTGTGTGCAGGTTAGAGGGAGAGTTGCCTGTGTGCA
>NW_025214349.1:27731-36579 GCF_004010195.1 Chiloscyllium plagiosum | reverse complement strand
GAGAGTTGCCTGTGTGCAGGTTAGAGAGAGAGTTGACTGTGTGCAGGTTAGAGGGAGAGTTACCTACGTGCAGGTTAGAGAGAGAGACATGCCTGTGTGCAGCTGAGAGAGAGAGAGATATAAGCCTGTGTGCAGGTTGGAGGTAGACTTGCCTGTGTGCAGGTTAGAGAGAGAGTTGCCTGTGTGCAGATTAGAGAGAGAGTTGACTGTGTGCAGGTTAGAGGGAGAGTCGTCTGTGTGCAGGTTCAAGGGAGAGTTGACTGTGTGCAGGTTGGAGGGAGAGTTGCTTGTGTGCAGGTTAGAGGGAGAATTGCCTGTGTGCAGGTTAGAGAGATATTTGCCTGTGTGCAGGTTAGAGGGAGAGTTGCCTGTGTGCAGGTTAGTGGCAGAGTACTCTGTGTGCAGGTTACAGAGAAAGTTGCCTATGTGTGGGTTAGTGGGAGAGTTGCCTATGTGCATTTTAGTGGGAGAGTTGCCTGTGTGCAGGTAAGAGAGAGAGTTGACTGTGTGCAGGTTAGAGGGAGAGTAGTCTGTGCGCAGGTTCAAGGGAGAATTGCCTGTGTGCGGGTAAGAGAGATATTTGACTGTGTGCAGGTTAGAGAGAGAGTCGTCTGTGTGCAGGTTCAAGGGAGAGTTGACAGAGTCGTCTGTGTGCAGGTTCAAGGGAGAGTTGACTGTGTGCAGGTTGGAGGGAGAGTTGCTTGTGTGCAGGTTAGAGAGATATTTGCCTGTGTGCAGGTTAGAGGGAGAGTTGCCTGTGTGCAGGTTAGTGGCAGAGTACTCTGTGTGCAGGTTACAGAGAAAGTTGCCTATGTGTGGGTTAGTGGGAGAGTTGCCTATGTGCATTTTAGTGGGAGAGTTGCCAGTGTGCAGGTTAGAGAGAGAGTTGCCTGTGTGCAGGTTAGAGGGAGAGTTGCCTGTGTGCATGTTGGAGGGAGAGTTGTCTTTGTGCAGGTCAGAGGGAGAGTTATCTATGTGAAGTTAGAGAGAGAGTTGTCTGTGTGCAGATTAGTGGGAGAGTTGCCTGTGTGCAGGTTAGAGGGTGAGTTGCCTGTGTACATGTTAGAAAATTGCCTGTGTGCCGGTTAGAGGGAGAGTTGCCTGTGTGCAGGTTAGTGGGAGAGTTGCCTGTGTGCAGGTTAGAGCGAGAGTTGCATGTGTGCAGGTTGGAGTGAGACTTGCCTTTGGGCAGATTAGTGGGAGAGTTGCCTGTGTGCAGCTCTGGGGGAGAGTTGCCATGTGCGCAGGTTAGCGGGAGAGTTACCTACGTGCAGGTTAGAGAGAGAGACTTGCCTGTGTGCAGATGAGGGAGAGAGATAGATAAGCCTGTGTGCAGGTTAGAGGGAGAGTTGCCTGTGTGCAGGTTAGTGGGAGAGTTGCCTATGTGCATTTTAGTGGGAGAGTTGCCTGTGTGCAGGTTAGAGGAAGATTTGCCTGTGTGCAGGTTAGAGAGAGAGTTGACTGTGTGCAGGTTAGAGGGAGATTTGCCTGTGTGCAGGTTAGAGAGAGAGTTGCCTGTGTGTCGGTTAGTGGGAGAGTTGCCTATGTTTAGGTTAGAGAGAGAGTAGACTGTGTGCAGGTTAGTGGGAGAGTTGTCTTTGTGCAGTCAGAGGGAGAGTTGTCTATGTGCAAGGTAGAGAGAGAGTTGCCTGTGTGCTGATTAGTGGGAGAGTTGCCTGTGTGCAGGTTAGAGGGAGAGTTGCCTGTGTGCAGCGTAGGCAGAGAGTTGTCTGTGTCCAGTTTAGAGCAGGAGTTGCCTGTCTGCCTGTTAGAGTGGAAGTTGCCTGTGTGCAGGTTAGAAGTTTGCCTGTGTGCAGGTTAGATGGAGAGTTGGCTCTGTGCAGGTTGGAGGGAGAGTTGCCTGTGTACAGGTTAGAAAATTGCCTGTGTGCCGTTTAGAGGGTGAGTTCCCTGTGTGCGTGTTAGAGGGTTGCCTTTGTTCAGTTTAGAAAGAGTAGTCTGTGTGCAGGATGGAGGGAGAGTTGTGTGTATGCACTGTAGAGGGAGAGTTGCGTCTGTGCAGGTTAGAGAGTTGCTTGTGTGCCTGTTTGAGGGAGAGAGTACTCTGTGTGCAGGTTAGAGGGAGACTGGCCTGTGTACACATTGGAGGGAGAGTTGCCTGTGTTCAGTTTAGGGAGAGTTGCATGTGTGCAGGTTAGAGGGAGACTGGCCTGTGTGCAGGTTAGAGGGAGAGTAGTCTGCGTGCAGGTTAGAGGGAGTAGTCTGTGTGCAGGTTAGAGAGAGACTGGCCTGTGTGCAGGTTAGAGGGAGAGTAGTCTGCGTGCAGGTTAGAGGGAGTAGTCTGTGTGCAGGTTGGAGGGGGAGCTATCTGTGTGCAGGTTAGAGGGAGAGTTGCCTGTGTGCAGCTTAGAGCAGGATTTGCCAGTCTGCTGGTTAAAGGGGGAGTTGCCTGTGTGCAGTTTAGAGCAGGATTTGCCTGTGTGCTGGTTAGAGGGGGAGTTGGCTGTATGCAGGTTAGAGGGAGAGTTGCCTGTGTGCATCGTAGACAGAGAGAGTTGCCTGTGTCCAGGGTAGAGGGAGAGAGTAGTCGTGTGCAGGTTAGAGAGGGAGTTGCCTGTGTGCAGGTTAGATTGAGTGTTGCCTGTATGGAGGTTAGAGGGAGAGTTGCCTGCGTGCAGGTTAGAGGGAGAGTTGCCTGTGTGCATCGTAGACAGAGAGTTGCCTGTGTCCAGGGTAGAGGGAGAGAGTAGTCTGCGTGCAGGTTGGGGGAGAGTTGCCTGTGTGCAGGTTAGAGAGAATAGCCTGTGCAGGTTGGAGGGGAGCTACCTGTGTGCAGGTTAGAGGGAGAGTTGCGTGTGTCCAGTTTAGAGCAGGAGTTGCCTGTGTGCAGGTTAGAAAGTTGCCTGTGTGCAGGTTGGAGGGCGAGTTGCCTGTGCGCAGGTTAGAGGGAAAGTTGCTTGTGTGCAGGTTAGAGGGAGAGTTGCCTGTGTGCAGGTTAGAGGGTGAGTTGCCTGTGATCGCGTTATAGGGAGAGATGCCTTTGTTCAGTTTAGAAAGAGTAGGCTGTGTGCAGGATGGAGGGAGAGTTGTATGTATGCAGTGTAGAGAGAGAGTTGCCTCTGTGCGGGTTAGAGAATTGCCTGTGTGCAGGTTAGAGGGAGAGTAGTCTGTACGCTGTGTACACGTTGGAGGGAGAGTTGCTTGTGTTCAGTTTAGAGCGAGTAGTCTGTGTGCAGGTTTGCAGAAGAGTTGCCTGTGTGCAGGTTTGAGGGAGTGTTGCCTGTGTGTAGGTTAGAGAGTTGCCTGTGTCCAGGTTAGTGAGAGAGAGTAGTCTGTATGCAGGTGAAACGGAGAGTTACCTGTGCGCAGATTAGAGGGAGAGTTGCCTGTGTGCAGGTTAGATGGAGAGATGTCTGTGTGTAGTTTGGAGTGAGAGTTGTCTGTTTGCAGGTTAGAGAGAATAGTTTGTGTGTAGGTTAGAGGGAGAGTTGCTTGTGCGCATGTTAGAGGAAGAATTGCCTGTGTGTAAGTTAGAGGGAGAGTTGCCTGCGTGCAGGTTAGAGGGAGAGTATACTTTGTGCAGTTTAGCGAGAGAGTTGCCTGTGTGCAGCTTAGAGAGTTGCCTGTGTGCAGGTTAGAAGGAGAGTTGCCTGTGTGCAGGTTAGAGAGTTGCCTGTGAGCAGGTTAGAAGGAGAGTTGCCTGTGTGCGTGTTAGAGGGGGAGTTGCCTGTGTTCAGTTTAGAGAGAGTAGTCTGTGTGCAGGTTTACGGAAGAGTTGCCTATGTGCAGGTTGGAGGGAGAGTTGTTTGCATGCAGATTAGAGGGAGAGTTGCCTGTGTGCAGCTTAGACAGGGAGCGTTGACTGTTTGGAGAGTCGAGGGAGAATTGCCTGTGTGCAGGTTCGTGGGAGAGTTGCCTGTGTGCAGCGTAGACAGAGAGAGTTGCCTGTGTGCAGGTTAGAGGGAGAGAGTAGTCTGTGAGCAGTGTCGAGAGAGAGTTGCCTGTGTGCAGGTTAGAGTGAAAGAGTTGCCTGTGATCAGGTTAGAAATAGAGTTGCCTGTGAGTAGGTATGAGGGGGAGTTGCCTGTTTTCAGGCTACAGAGAGAGTTGCCTGTATGCAATTGCCTGTGTGCAGGCTAGTGGGAGAGTTGCCTGTGTGCACGTAAGAATGAGAGTTACATATGTGTAGGTTAGAGAGAGAGAGTAGTCTGTGTGCACGTTAGAGAGTTGTCTGTGTCCAGTTAGAGGGAGAGAGTAGTCTGTGTGTAGGTTAGAGGGAGAGTTGCCTGTGTTCAGTTTAGAGAGGGTGGGAGAGTAGTCTGTGTGCAGGTTTGCAGAAGAGTTGCCTGTGTGCAGGTTGGAGGGTGAATTGCCTGCGTGCAGTTTAGAGGGAGAGTCGCCTGCGTGCAAATTAGAGGGAGAGTTGCCTGTGTGCAGTTTAAACAGGGAGCGTTACCTGTATGCAGGGTAGAGGGAGAGTTGCTTTTGTGCAGGGTAGAGGGAGAGTTGCCTGTGAGCAGGTTCGAGAGAGAGTTGCATGTGAGCAGTTTAGAGCGAGAGTTGGCTGTGTGCAGGTTAAAGGGAGAGTTGCCTGTGTGCAGGCTAGTGGGAGAGTTGCCTGTGTGCACGTAAGAATGAGAGTTACATATGTGTAGGTTAGAGAGAGAGAGTAGTCTGTGTGCGGGTTAGAGAGTTGTCTGTGTCCAGTTAGAGGGAGAGAGTAGTCTGTGTGTAGGTTAGAGGGAGAGATGCCTGTCTACAGGTTAGAGGTAGATTAGATTAGATTACTTACAGTGTGGAAACAGGCCCTTCGGCCCAACAAGACCACACCGATCCGCCGAAGCGCAACCCACCCAGACCCATTCCCCTACATTTACTCCTTCGCCTTACACTATGGGCAATTTAGCATGGCCAATTCACCTAAACTGCACATTTTTGGACTGTGGGTGGAAACCGGAGCACCCGGAGGAAACCCACGCAGACACGGGGAGAATGTGCAAACTCCATACAGTCAGTCGCCTGAGGCAGGAATTGAACGCGGTCTCTGGCACTGAGGCAGCAGTGCTAACCACTGTGCACCGTGCCGTCCACAGCAGGATTCGAACTTGCACAGGAAGACCTCAATGGATTTCTAGTCCCCGTCGCCTTAACCACTCGGCCACGACTACTGCCGGTAGAGGTGCCTGTGTGCACGTTAGAGGGAGAGTTGCCTGTGTGTAGGGTAGAGAGTTGCCTGTGTCCAAGGTAGAGGGAGAGAGTAGTCTGTGTGCAGGTTAGAGGGAGAGATGCCTGCGTGCAGATTAGAGGGAGAGTTGCTAGTTTGCTGGTCAGAGGGAGAGTTGCCTGTGTGCAGGTTAGAGGTAACGGTGCCCGTGTGCAGGTCAGAGGGAGAGTTGCCAGTTTGCAGGTTAGAGGTAGCGGTGCCCATGTGCAGGTTAGAGGTAGTGGTGCCCATGTGCAGGTTAGAGGTAGCGGTGCCCATGTGCAGGTTAGAGGTAGTGGTGCCCGTGTGCAGGTTAGAGGTAGCGGTGTCCATGTGCAGGTTAGAGGTAGCGGTGCCCATGTGCAGGTTAGAGGTAATGGTGCCCGTGTGAGGGTTAGAGGTAGTGGTGCCCATGTGCAGGTTAGAGGTAGCGGTGCCCGTGTGAGGGTTAGAGGCAGTGGTGCCCATGTGCAGGTTAGAGGTAGCGGTGCCCATGTGCAGGTTAGAGGTAGCGGTGCCCGTGTGAGGGTTAGAGTTAGTGGTGCCCGTGTGCAGGTTAGAGGTAGTGGTGCCCGTGTGAGGGTTAGAGGTAGTGGTGCCCATGTGCAGGTTAGAGGTAGCGGTGCCCATGTGCCGGTTAGAGGTAGCAGTGCCCGTGTGCAGGTTAGAGGTAGCGGTGCCCATGTGCTGGTTAGAGGTAGCGGTGCCTGTGTGCTGTTTGGAGGGCGAGTTCCTATTTGTAGGTTAGAGAGAGTAGTCTGTGTGCAGGCTAGAGGGAGAGAGTAGTCTGTGTGCAGGGTAGAGGGAGAGAGTAGTCTGTGTGCAGGCTAGAGGGAGAGAGTAGTCTGTGTGCAGTGTTGAGAGAGAGTTGCTTGTTTGCAGGATAGAGGGAGAGGTGCCTGTGCGCAGTTTGGAGGGAGAGTTGCCTGTTTGCAGGGTAGAGAGAGTAGTTTGTGTGCAAGTTAGAGATAGAGTTGCCTGTGTGCCGGTTAGCGGGACAGTTGCCTGTGTGCAGGTTAGACAAAGAGAGTTGCCTGTGTGCAGGGTAGAGGGTGAGTTGCCTGTGAATAGGTAAGAGGGGGAGTTTCCTGTGTTCAGGTTACAGAGAGAGTTGCCTGTATGCAGTTTAGTTTGGGAGAGATGCCTGTGTGCACGTTAGAGGGAGAGTTGTCTGTGTGCACCTAAGAATGAGAGTTACATATGTGTAGGTTACAGAGAGAAAGTAGTATGTGTGCGGGTTAGAAAGTTGTCTGTGTCCAGTTAGAGGGAGAGAGTAGTCTGTGTGCCGGATAGAGGGAGATTTTACTGTGTGCAGGTTAGACAGAGAGTTGCCTGTCTGCAGTTTAGAGGTATAGGTGACTGTGTGCACATTAGAGGGAGAGGTGCCTGTGTTCAGGTTAGAGAGAGAGATGCTTGTGTGCAGGTTGGAGGGAGAGTTGCCTGTGTGCAGGTTAGAGGGAGAGGTGTGTCTGTGATCAATTTGGAGTGACAGTTGCCTGTTTGCAGTTTAGAGAGAGTAGTCTGTTTGCAGGTTAGAGGGAGAGTTGCCTGTGAGCAGTTTAGAGGGAAAGTTGCCTGTGTGTACGTTAGAGGGAGCGTTACATGTGTGCAGGTTAGAGAGAGTTGTCTGTGTGCAGGGTAGAGGGAGAGAGTTGCAGGTTAGAGAGAGAGTTGCCTGTGTGCAGGTTAGAGAGAGAGTTGACTGTGTGCAGGTTAGAGAGAGAGTTGCCTGTGTGCAGGTTAGAGGGAGAGTACTCTGCGTGCAGGTTCAAGGAAGAGTTGCTCGTGTGCACGTTAGTGGGAGAGTTGCCTGTGTGCAGGTTCAAGGAAGAGTTGCTCATGTGCAGGTTTGAGGGAGAGTTGCCTGTGTGCAGATTAGTGGGAGAGTTGCCTGTGTGCAGGTTAGTGGGAGAATTGACTGTGTGCAGGTTAGAGGGAGTGTTGCATGTGTACAGTTTAAAGAGAGAGTTGCCTGTGTGCAGGTTAGAGGTACAGTTGCCTGTGTGCACGTTTGCAGAGAGCGTTGCCTGTGTGCAGGGTAGAGGGAGAGTTGCCTGTGTGCAGGGTAGAGGGAGAGTTGCCTGTGTGCAGGTTAGATGGAGAGTTGCCTGTGTGCAGGTTAGATGGAGAGTTGCCTGTGTGCAGTGTAGACAGAGAGAGAGTTGCCTGTGTGCTGCTTCGAGAGAGTTGGCTGTGTGCAGGTTTGAGAGAGAATTGCCAGTGTGCAGGTTCAAGAGAGAGTTGCATGTGAGCAGGTTAGAGAGGAGTTGCATGTGTGCAGAATAGAGGGAGAGTTGCTTGTGTGCAGGTTAGAACGAGAGTTGCCATTGTGCAGGTTAGAGGGAGAGTTGCATATGTGCACGTTTGATGGAGAGGTGTCTGTGTGCAGATTGTAGTGAAACTTGCCTGTTTGCAGCTTAGAGAGAATAGTTTGTGTGCACGTTAGAGGGAGAATTGCTGTGTGCCAGTTAGAGGGTAAGTTGCCTGTGTTCAGTTTAGAGAGAGTAGTCTGTGTGCAGTTTAGAGAGAGTAGTCTGGTTAGAGGGAGACTTGCCTGTGTGCAGGTTAGAGAGAGAGTTGTCTGTGTGCAGGTTAGAGTGAGTGTTGCCTGTGTACAGGTTAGAGGGAGAGTTGTCTGCGTGCAGGTGAGAGAGAGAGTTGCCTGTGCGCAGGTTACTGGGAGAGTTACCTGTGAACCGGTTAGATGGAGAGTTGCCTGTGTGCAGGTCAGAGGGAGCGTTGCCAGTGTGCAGGTCAGAGGGAGAGTTGCCTGTGTGCAGGTTAGAGAGAGAGTTACCTATGTGCAGGTGAGAGAGAGAGACTTGCCTGTGTGCAGATTAGAGAGAGAGAGATAAGCCTGTGTGCAGGTTAGTGGTAGAGTACTCTATGTGCAGGTGAGAGGGAAAGTTGCCTATCTGCGGATTAGTGGGAGAGTTGCCTATGTGCAGTTTAGTGGGAGAGTTGCCTGTGTGCATGTTAGAATGAGAGTTACATCTGTGTAGGTTAGAGAGAGAGTTGCCTGTGTGCAGGTGAGAGGGAGAGTAGTCTGTGTGCAGGTTAGAGGGAGTGTAGTCTGTGTGCAGGTTAGAGAGATACTTGCCTGTGTGCAGGTTAGTGGGAGAGTTGCCTGTGTGCAGGTTAGAGCGAGAGTTGCATGTGTGCAGGTTAGAGTGAGACTTGCCTTTGGGCAGATTAGTGGGAGAGTTGCCTGTGTGCAGCTCTGAGGGAGAGTTGCCCGTGCGCAGGTTAGCGGGAGAGTTACCTACGTGCAGGTCAGAGAGAGAGACTTGCCTGTGTGCAGATTAGGGAGAGAGAGAGAGATAAGCCTGTGTGCAGGTTAGAGGGAGAGTTGCCTCTGCGCAGGGTAGAGAGAGAGAGTAGTATGTGTGCAGGTTAGTGGGACAGTTGCCTATGTGTAGGTTAGAGGGAAGGTTGCCTGCGTGCAGGTTAGTGGGAGAGTTGCCTATGTGTAGGTTAGAGGGTAGGTTGCCTGCGTGCAGGTTAGTGGGAGAGTTGCCTCTGTGCAGGGTAGAGAGAGAGTAGTATGTGTGCAGGTTAGTGGGACAGTTGCCTATGTGTAGGTTAGAGAGTGAGAGATTTGCCTGTGTGCAGGTTAGAGAGAGAGAGACCTATGTGCAGGTGAGAGAGAGAGACTTGCCTGTGTGCAGATTAGAGAGAGAGAGA
>NW_025214349.1:17994-27602 GCF_004010195.1 Chiloscyllium plagiosum | reverse complement strand
GGGGAATCTAAGAATATATTTGGAAAGGCAAAGACTGATTAGGGATAGTCAACATGGCTTTGTGCATGGGAAATCATGTCTCACAAACTTGATTGAGTTTTTGAAGTAACAAAGAGGATTGATGAGGGCAGAGTGGTAGATGTAATCTATATCGACTTCAGTAAGGCATTCCACAATGTTCCCCATGGGAGACTGCTAGCAAGGTTAGATCTCACAAAATATAGGGAGAACTAACCATTTGGATACAGAACTGGCTCAAAGGTAGAAGACAGAGGGAGGTGATGGTGGGTTGTTTTTCAGACTGGAGGCCTGTAAGCAATGCAGTACCACAAGGATCAGTGCTAGGTCCTCTACGTTTTGTCATTTACATAAATGATTTGGATGAATTGGAGGTGTAGTGGACAGTGAAGAAATTTACCTCAGATTACAACAGGATCTTGTTCAGATGGGCCAATTAGCCGAGAAGTGGCAGATGGAGTTTAATTCAGATAAATGCGAGGTGCTGCATTTTGGGAAAGCAAATCTTAGCAGGACTTATACACTTAATGGTAAGGTCCTAGAGAGTGTTGCTGAACAAAGAGACCTTGGAGTGCAGGTTCATAGCTCCTTGAAAGAGGAGTTGGAGGTAGATAGGATAGTAGCTCCTTGAAAGAGGAGTTGGAGGTAGATAGGATAGTGAAGAAGACAATTGGTATGCTTTCTTTTATTGGTCAGAGTATTGAGTACAAGAGTTGGGACGTCATGTTGCGGCTGTACAGGACATTAGTCAGGCCACTGTTGGAATATTGCATGCAATTCTGGTCTCCTTCCTATTGGAAAGATGTTGTGAAACTTGAAAGTGTTCAGAAAAGATTTACAAGGATGTTGCCAGGGTTGGAGGATTTGAGCTATGGGGAGAGGCTGAACAGGCTGGGGCTGTTTTCCCTGGAGTGGCGGAGGTTGAGGGGTGACCTCATAGAGGTTTATAAAATTATGAGGGGCATGGATAGGATAAATAGACAAAGTCTTTTCCCTGGGGTCAGAGAGTCCAGAACTAGAGGGCATAGGTTTAGGGTGAGAGCGGAAAGATATAAAAGGGACCAAAAGGGGCAACTTTTTCACACAGAGGGTGGTACGTTTATGGAATGAGCTGCCAGAGGAAGTACGATTGCAACATTTAAAAGGCATTTGGATGGGTATATGAATAGGAAGGGTTTGGAGGGATATGGGCCAGGTGCTGGCAGGTGGGACTAGAATGTGTTGGGACATCTGGTCGGCATGGACGGGTTGGACCTAAGGGTCTGTTTCCATGCTGTACATCTCTATGACTCAATGACTCTATGTTGCCAGACCTGCTGTGCTTTTACAGCACCACATATTTCGACTCTGACCTCCAACATCTGCAGTCCTGATTTTCTCCTGATACATGCATGTAGCCTGACTATGCTATACAAAGTGCCCATTTTGTCTCTACTGCAGCAGCCGGATCAGTGGCATGACAACTGTTATGGTTGTGCAGCAGGGAGTGTTGAAGTATAAACAAGCAACAGTGATAGCGGACTCTGTAGACAGGGGAACAGTTAGATGTTTCTTGGCCATGAGTGAGTCTCAAGCATGGTGAGTTGCCTCCCCGTGGCCGGGTCAATGATGTGTTTGAGGAGGCCCAGGATATTGTTAAAAAGGAGGGTGAGCAACCATTGGTCTTGGTCCATATCGGTATGAGCATCACAGGTAGGAAGGGAGATGAGCTCCTGCAAAGGGAAGTTAGAGATTTAGGAAGAAAGTTCAGAAGCAGGATCTCTCGAGATGTAACCTTGGAATTATTCTTTGTGCCATGTACTAGTGAGACCAGAAATAGGAAGATAGAATAGTTAAATGTGTGGCTAAAGAGCTAGTGTAGGAATGAGGGCTTCAGATATCTAGATCATTGGGCTCTCTTCCAAGGTAGAAGGGACGGACAAGAAGGATATGTTGCACCTAAACTGAAGAGGCACCGATATCCTGGCAAGGACGTCTGCTAGTGACACTTGGAAGGATTTAACTTAGTGTTACAGTGGGATGGAAACCAGTGCAGTAGGTCAATATCTGCAGTGATTGAGGAGATGTTCATAGAAGCCCTTCAGTGTGAAAACAAGCCATTGGCCCAAAACGTCCACACTGACCCTTAGAAGAGTAACCCACCCAGTAATATGATTACTTTATATTTCCCCTGATTAATGCATCTAACCTACACATCCCTGAACAGTATGGGCAATTTAGCACGGCCAATTCATCTAAACCACATTTTTTGGACTGGGGGAGGAAACCGGAGCACCTGGAGGAAACCCATGCAGACACGAGGAGAACGTACACAGACAGTCACCAGAGACTGGAATTGAATCCGGGTCCTGGCATTGTGAGGTAGCAGTGCTAACCACTGAGCCACCAAGAAGGTAGAGGCCAAAAGTCAAGTAAGTCTAATAGGAAGAACGAGCAGGGCCAGTTTAATGAGCAGCGTGGGTCTGGTTGGTTTGAAGTGTACGAATTTTAATGCAAGGACAATAACAGGTAAGGCAGATGTGCTTAAAGCCTGGATTAGCACATGGAACTACGATGTTGTAGCCATTATAGAAAATTGGTTGAGAGAAGGGCAGAACTGGCAGCTCCAGGGTTTAAATCTTTAGATAGTTCAGATGAAATAGAGAGGAATGTAAAATGGGTGGGAGAGTTGCTTTAATGATTTAGGAGTTAATCACAGCTGTATTAAGAGGAGATCATGAACGCATTACCAAGTGAAGTCGTGTGGGTAGAATTCGGGAATAAAAAGGTGAAAACATAATGAAGGGGTTTTACTATAGACGTCCCAACAGCCAATGGGAGATAAAGGATTAAATATCTTGGCAGATTATAGAAATATGCAAAAACAACAGAGTTGTTATAGTTCTTGATTTTAATTTCCCCAATATTTATCTGGACTTCTAGTCAAGAGTGTGGCACTGGAAAAGCACAGCAGGTGAGGCCACATCCGAGGAAAAGAAGAATAGACGTTTCCAGCATAAGCCCTTCACCAGGAATCCTGGACTCCTAGCATCAGGAATGTAGATGGGCAGAATTTGTTAGATGCATCAAGGTGGGCATCTTGACACAAGATGTCAATAGTCGAAGGGAAGGGGCCGTACTAGAAATTGCGTTGGGGAATGAGCCTGGCCATGTGATCAAAGTTTCAGTAGGGAACATGTTGGGAACAGTGATCATAATTCTGTAAGTTTTAAGATAGTTATGGATAAGGATAAGACTAGTCCTCGAATGGAACTGCTAAACTGAGGGAAGGCTAATTGTAACAGTATTAGACAGGAACTGGAAGAATTAGATTGGGGCAGCTGTTTGAAGGTAAATCCTCATTTGAAATGAGAGTTTTTTTTAAAAAAAGGTCAATTGATCAGAGGTCCTATGAGGATGAAATATAAGGATGGCAAGATTTGGGAACCCTGGATGATAATAGATATTGAACGATTAGTCACAATGCAAAAGGAAGCATATATAAGGTTTCAGAAACCAAAATCAGACAAGACCCTTGAGAAATATAAAGGAAGCAGGAAAGAACTTAAACAAGGAATTAGAAGGATTGGCCAAGCTAAATTGCTCCATACTGTCCAGGGATGTGCAGGCTAAGTGAATTAACCATGGTAAATGCGGAGTTACAGGAATAAGGTTGGAGAGGGAGTGGTTCGGGGTAGGATACTCTTTGGACAGTAAGTGCAAACTCGATGGGCCAAACAGCCTGTACCTGTACTGTACAAATTCTATGAAAAGGGCCATGGACAATCCTTGGCAAGTAGGGTAAGGAGGGTTTATACATATATTAAGAATAAGAGGGTAGCTTGGGAAAGAGTAGGTCAACTCAAGGAAAAAGAAAGAATTTATGTTTGGAGCCAGAGCAAGTGGGTGAGATCCTTAATTAGTACTTTGCATTGGTATTCACCAAGGAGGACTGCATGGCTGATGAATGAATGAATGAATTAGCTTTACTGTCACATGTACTCAAATGAGTGCATCAAAAAGTTTCAACTTGCCACTTATGGCGCCATCTTAGGTACAAGGTACCTAGATACACTTTCTTCAATACAAGGTCTTTTGAAAAAACATTTTGTAAAATGGAAACTAAAAGTCCAGCATTACAGATTGTAGAAATAAATTAGAAAATGAAGAAATAACAAGTTCAGAACAACAGTCCTTCCAACCCAGTTCACCCTGGCACCTAGCCACCAGTCCACACTCACCCCACCCAGCCCAACATCCCCTCCACCTGCAATGGAGATGGCAGCAGGACTGGACTGGACACCAAGAGCAAGATTGCTACTGCCTCTGAAAATCACACACACGCAGACACACACACAGACACCTCTTTGACAAGTTCCCCAATCTGCCCCGTATGGGTTCAAGTTGGAGAGTTTATCTGGGGAAGGAGGGTTTAGATTACACCTCTGTGTAGAACTCCAGGGAAAGTGTTGGTGGGGGAGGTGGAAGAGAGAGAGGGAGGTCAGGCATTTGGAGACTGGGCGCCAGAACGGTCCTGGACTGTTCTTGGCAGAGGTTTAGCAAGCCAAATTCACTTTTAAACACTGTAAACAAAAGACACCATCAGTGGTGGTAACATCTCTTTGATGTAATGTTTCTATCGGGACCTTGAGATCTTCTTCGGATAAACCTGAATTCGGATAATCAAGGTTCCTCTGTACTTCTATTGGAAGCAATTCTACACCATCAACATGCTTTCAAATGGATTGACTAAAAGCAAACTGAATTAAGTTCCATTGTAGCTTTTAATGGCTAAGAGTGTTTAACAGACACGGTCCTGTGATTTTTATAAAATTGGTTGCATTCAGGCTGTTAATAGCACTCAGTTTTAAAAAGCTAGCCTGGCCTTCTTTGCATTTGGACAGTCTGGTTTCCTGGTAAACAAGCTGTCATGAGAAGCCCCATGTACTGGTGATGTATTGTCAAAAGAAAACAGCTTTGACATTCTAAGCCTGCTTGTTCGCTCAGGGCCAGTGCCCAGTAGCTTTCAGCCTGTTGTTTTAAGGTACAATGAATGGGCCAGTAAGATGTACTTTTCTTCAAATCTCTGTTGTGTTGTTGGCCTTTGTCTACTAATTGATTCTAAATCTTATGGTGTGTGGGGAGGGAATTGTTCAACTATGTTGACTTGAAATCGGCAGACCCTACACACACTAATTAATTTCAACAAGGATAGGTAATAAGTTTGGAAGTAATTGTTACTAGGTGACATTATTCAAAATAATTTGGGTTTAGATAGAGGGATGATACATTTGCTTTCAAATCTGCCTCCTGATCAATTCTATTAACTCATGAAGTACTGAAATTCCTCTAACAGTTGTTCTCTAAATGGGTGCCAAGAGACTTGCTCTTTTTTTTAGCACGTTTGGGAGAAAGTGTAACCAAGTATGTCGCAAAGACTTGGCTGCACTAAAAGTATCACTTAACTTAATTGGCCAAAGTACCGATGGGAATGCTGCTTATCTAGCTAAACTGACACTTGATATAAATAGCAACCCTCTGTTGCAAGCCAGCTGTTAACTACAAGAGGCAATTCCTGGGAAAGAAAATGAAGAGACAGTCAAAAACACAAATTTACTGTGCAAATTCCACAGATTTCATAATAGTCATGAACGTGGAACAGGAGTAGGTCATTTAACCTCCAAACTCTTACACCATTCCAGATCATGGCAGGATTAATGGCAATGTAACAGTTTGAGAATAGAGTATTGCAAGTTCAGGGGACATGAGTTAGAGTTAATGAGTGAAGCTGAGAAATTGAGACTGTTGAAATCACACTGGCTGTTCCCAATTAAATAATCTTAATTCATTTATTAGTGTCATGGTTACAGTATACTTTCATTTGAGTGTACTATAATAGGTTTATTTACCACTTTTGGAAGAAAATGTAATAAAGTACATCAATGTGAAATGTGTAAATCTTGATCAGTAACTAGGATGACGAGATCTACGAAAGACCGGGACTGCCTGTAGTAAGATTCTCTCACTAACCAAGGTCTCTTTCCTAGGGTGGGGGAGTTCAAAGCTAGAGGATATAGGTTTAAGGTGAGACGGGAAAGATTTAGAAAGGATCTGAGGGGTAACTTTTTCACACAGAGGCTGGAGAGCACACGGAATGAGTAGCCAGAGGAAGTGTAGAAGTGGGTATAATTACATGTGGATGGGTGTATGAATATGAAGGCTGTAGAGGGATATGGGCCAAATGCTGGCAAATGGGACTAGATCAGATTGAAAAGTTTGGCCAGCACAAACATATTGGGCTGAACTGCCTGTTTCTGTGCTGTATGACTCTATGACTGTCCTTTGCAGCTCCTCAGGTACAGCACCTTATTTGCGTTTGTCATTCTAATCATGAGGGGCCTGGATAGGATAAATAGACAAAGTCTTTTCCCAGGTTTGGGGGAGTCCAGAACTAGAGCACATAGGTTTAGGGTGAGAGGGGTAAGATTTAAAAGGGACCTAAGGGGCAATGTTTTCACACAGAGGCTGACGCGGGTATGGAATGAGGAAGTGGTGAAGGCTTGTACAATTACAACATTTAAAAGGCATCTGCATGGGTATATTAAAAGGGAGGGTATAGAGGGATATTAGTAAATGGGACTAGATTAGGTTAGGATAACTGGTCAGCATGGACGAGTTGGACCAAAGGGTCTGTTTCCATGATGTACATCTCTATGACTCTATTCCTCTACTGTTGAGAACAAATGAAGTGACAGAAATTGTTAGGTCTTGTTCCTTTCTAAGTTGATTTCCTGCCAAATCCCAAGGAAGCTACACTTTGTGGATATAAACAACTCAGATAAATGCCGCATGTTTTCCTGCCACCCCCATTGTGTGCCCACCACACCCAGAATTATTTTCCTCATGTTTTCCAGAAATGTAAAATCATGCTGCATGGCAAAGCAGCATGTGGACTGTGCCAACGATACGTTAAAATAAGCAAATAGTGCGTAAACCTAAATTTAATCCAAACTTCTTCCACTCCTGCAGAATAGATGGGGAAGCTGAAAGCATTTCAAGGTTTTGAGTTCAAGAGACCTACAGCATAGAAGAAGGCCCATCAGCCCATCGCGTCTGTGCTGGTCAAAAGTAACCACCTAACTTGAGAAAACTGTCACTCACACCTGAACACTGGTTCTGAAAATCCATGACCACCTGGTCAAACTGAAATGTTTGGTCACACTAGAGGGATTAAAACAACACCTTGATACTTAATTTTGGGTGGTATTCCTGGAGGAAATGCTGTAGTTGACTTGACCTTTCATCCATGTGAAAAATGAAGGAGACAATGGGCTGAATTTAATGCCTCCTTCCTCACCCTAAGCAATTTTTTGCAGGAGTGGGGGAACACAATATGCTGGATAGCCAATCTATCCCGTTCTTGGCCCATTCCCTATTAGATGGGACACAGGGATTGGGTTGGTCTGGCACTCACAAGGCAGAACTCATTTAGGTAAAGATAGCTCTTGAACTGTCTAAGTTATTGACATTTGAGGGTCTCAATCTATCTCTGTTCCTTTAAAATGCAAAGAGTGTTCGAAAAACTGATTTAATGATGAGGTAGAAAGAAAAGGGCAAGCCCCTTCCCCAAGATAATCACACCCCCGAGTTCATCTCTGTCTGGTCTCCAATATTCACCCGTTGCACCCCTCCCATGGGTGCCCTATCTCTTTCTATCCTACATACACAGGACTCAAATCATCTAGTTGCCATTGCTATTCATCGTGTTGGCATTGTGAGTGCAATCAACCCATCACATTGTCTGGCATCTTGTGTAGGAGTTCCTGCCAATGAGGACCAGGAGTTTCACCCTCAGCCACGTTATGCTGCCTTCAGCATGTTCTGCAGCATGCCAGGCCATTCAAGGTCAACACTTCTTCCAGGGCGGTGAGCTGTACACCCTCTTCCTTATATAATCTAGCCCCATTAAAGTTTATGCTATCATAGATTAGATTACTTACAGGTTGGAAACAGGCCCTTCAGCCCAACAAGTTCACACTGACCCTCCAAAGAGCAACCCACCCAGACCCATTCCCCTACATTTACCCCTTTACCTAACGCTATGGACAATTTAGCATGGCCAATTCACCTGACCTGCACATCTTTGGATTGTGGGAGGAAACTTGAGCACCCGGAGGAAACCCACACAGACACAGGGAGAATGTACAAACTCCACACAGACAGTTGCCTGAGGCGGGAATTGAACCCAGGTCTCTGGCACTGTGAGGCAGCAGTGCTAAGCTGTCCATTTTCCCTTCCTTTGTCTAATTTCTTCCTACCGAGATCCCTCAAACTTCAACTGATCTCAGCCACTTGAAGTTGTGAACATACAAACATACAAAATAAGAGCAGAAGTAAACTATTTAGCCCTTTGAACTTCCTCCATCACTTTTCAACATGATTATGGCAATTCTTCTTGTATTTCGAATTACAGGTTTCCATCTCCCTGTCCCAATGACCTTTGACTCCCTTGCCTAACAAGAATTCATCTGCCACTGTTGAAAACTATTGAATGAACTGGCCTCTTCTTTCTTCTGAGCTATGGTTCCAAAGTCACACAACCCTCTGAGATAAAAACAAAATTCTCCTCATCTCTGTCCTAAAAAGACAACTCCTAATTTCAAAATAGACAGTTCTTGACAGACTTATAAGAAGCATACTTTCCACATCCATCTTGTCAAAGAGTATTCAGGACCATATACACTTCAATCAATTCACTCTTCAATCTTAGGGTCAGAGAGTCACAGAGATGTACAGCACGGAAACAGATCCTTTGGTGCAAATCATCCATGCCGACTGGATATCCTAACCTAATCTAGTCCTATTTGCCAGCACTTGGTACATATCCCTCTAAATCCTTCCTATTCATATACCCATCCAGATGCCTTTTGTACCAGTCTCCACCACGTCTTTTGGCAGTTCATTCCATACACGACCACCCTCTGCATGAAAAGTTTGCCCCTTAAGTCCCTTTTATATCTTTCTCTTCTCACCCTAGACCTATGCCCTTTAGTTCTTTACTCAACCAACCCAGGGAAAAGACTTTGTCTGTTTATCCTATCCATGCCCCTCATGATTTTATAAACCTTTGTAAGGTAACCCCTTAGCCTCCAATGCTCCAGGGAAAATAGCCCCAGCCTATTTAGCATCTCAATAGACAATAGACAATAGACAATAGGTGCAGGAGTAGACCATTCTGCCCTTCGAGCCTGCACCATCATTCAATATGATCATGGCTGATCATCCTTAATCAGTATCCTGTTCCTGCCTTATCTCCATAACCCTTGATTCCCCATTCTTTGAGAGCTCTATCCAACTCTTTCTTAAATGAATCCAGAGACTGGGCTTTCACTGCCCTCTGGGGCAGAGCATTCCACACAGCCACCACTCTCTGGGTGAAGAACTTTCTCCTAATCTCTGTCCTAAATAGTCTACCCCATATTTTTAAGCTATGTCCTCTGGTTCGGCACTCACCCATCAGCGGAAACATGTTTCCTGCCTCCAGAATGTCCAATCCTTTAATAATCTCATATGTCTCAATCAGATCCCCTCTCAGACTTCTAAACTCAAGG
>NW_025214349.1:12560-17720 GCF_004010195.1 Chiloscyllium plagiosum | reverse complement strand
ATCAGCAAATTTGCTAATGTTATTACTAATACCATCTTCTATATCATTAACATATATTGCAAAAAGCTGCGGTCCCAGCACTGATCCCTGTGGTACCCCACTGGTCACTGCCTGCCATTCCAAAATGGAGCCGTTTATCACTACTCTTTGTTTCCTATCAGCCAACCAACTTTCAATCCAAGTTAGTACTTTTCCCCCAATACCATGCGCCCTAATTTTGCTCACTAACCTCCTATGTGGGACTTTATCGAAATCTTTCTGAAAGTCCAGGTACACTACATCTACTGTGTCTCCCTCGTCCATCTTCAGAGTTACATCCTCAAAAAATTCCAGAAGATTAGTCAAGCATGATTTTACCTTCATATATCCATGCTGACTCTTACCTATCCTGTTACTACTATCCAGATGTGTCGTAATTTCATCCTTTATAATAGACTCCAGCATCTTTCCCATCACTGAGGTCAGACCAACTGGTCTATAATTTCCTGCTTTCTCTCTCCCACCTTTATTAAAAAGTGGTATAACATTAGCCACCCTCCAATCCTCAGGAACTGATCCCGAATCTATCTCCCTATAGCTCAAATCCTCCAACTCTGGCAACATCCTTGTAAATCCTTTCTGAACCTTTTCAAGCTTCACAACATCTTTCCGATAGGAAGGAGACCAGAATTGCACACAACATTCCAAAAGTGGCCAAACCAACTTCCTGTACAGCCGCAATATGACCTCCCAACTCCTATATTCAATGCTCTGACCAATAAAGAAAAGCATACCAAACACCTTCTTCACTATCTTATCTAACTGCGACTCCATGTTCAAGGAGCTATATGAACATGCACTCCGAGGTCGCTTTGCTCAGCAACATCCCCAAGGACCTCACCATTAAGTGTATAAGTCCTGCTAAGATTTGCTTTCCCAAAATGCAGCACCTCGCATTTATCTAAAGTAAACTCGACCTTCCACTCCTCAGCCCATTGGCCAAACTGATCAAGATCCCGTAGTAATCTGAGGTAACTGTCTTCGCTGTCCACTACACTTCCAATTTTGGTGTCATCTGCAAACTTACTAACTATGCCTCCTATGTTCATACCCAAATCATTTATATAAATGACAAAAAGTAGTAGGAGATTTACTGGGATGTTGCCTGGTATGGAGGGAAGGTCGTCTGAGGAAAGGTTGAGGGATATGAGGCTGTTTTCGTTCGAACAAAGAATGTTAAGAGGTGACTTTAGTGAGACATATAAAATAATCAGAGGGGGTGATAATTAGGCAGAGTGGACAGTGAGAGCCTTTTTCCTCAGATAGTAATGGCTAGCACAAGGGGACATAGTTTTAAATTGAGGGGTGATAGATATAGGACAGATATCAGGGGTAGTTTATTTACTCAAAGAATAGTAGGGGCATGGAAAGTGCTGCCTGCAACAGTAGCAGACTCATCAAATTTAAGGGCATTTACTGGGGAAGAAATGTTTTGAGAGATAAATAAATACCTAAAACACTTTAAGCATGGCATTATTTTTGTTTTGTCTTTGTTGGAATGCACACACCTTCATAGTAGCTGAAACCATTTTGAGATTTCTCATCTTGTGTCAAGATTTAATCGATGCTGGGAATGCGATTCTGCAATCATGTTTGCTCATTTATTTTGGTGCAATATCTTGTTAAGATGACCGTGGGCTACTTTAAAGTTGTTTTCTGGAAGCACATGAACATTTGGAAGATAGGTGTGAGCACTGATACATATGCATGAGATTTTACTGTTTACCGAAGTGAAACAATGGCAAAATAAGTTGACGTAGATTATGCTTGGTATTACTTTGGAAATCTATTAGTTTAAAGAGGAAGTTCCAGACAAGAGTATACCAGAGATTCTGAGGAGTGTCCTTGCACTGAGTTTTACCATGAGCTTAAGGACTCCAGTGTTGGGCTGTAAAATAAGTCCAAGCCTATATGTCTAGATTAGAGTGGTGCTGGAGATGCACAGCAGGTCAGGCAGCATCCGACGAGCAGAAAAATCGATGTTTCGGGCAGGAGCCCTTCATCAGGAATCAGGTCATTCCTGATGAAGGGCTCCTGCCCGAAACATCGATTTTCCTGCTCCTCGGATGCTGCCTGACCTGCTGTGCATCTCCAGCACACTCTAATCTTGACTCTAATCTCCAGCATCTGCAGTCCTCACTTTCGCCAAGCCTATATGTGTTTGCAGCAGGTTCCGCATGCTGAGTTTATCAGATTTAACCCAATAATACATGCTGAGGGACACATTAAAGCTTGAGGCAGCTGTAACTAAGTTGCAGTGGAGCAAGACCACTGTCTGAGGTATTTCAACTGAGGGTAAGTAAGGGTCCATTCAGTTATTGGAGCCTTCCAGTGTCTTGCACACTTGTGTAATTATTCGTATTGCACATATGAAAGATCTTTGATTTTTTGGATAGAGTCAAAGCCCAATATTTTGTTTATTTACTTAATATGCAACTGTACTTAACCAAACAATGTTTGTGACTCTGTATATATAGAGATTTTTATGAATAAATAATATTTTTGAAACAAAAACATCTATTCAAGCTAGAGATATAGCCAACTTAGTCAAGGAGTCAGCAGCTCTGAAACACTGGAGAAAGTGAGCACTGCAGATGCTAGAGATCAGAGTCAAAGAGTGTGGTGCTGGAAAAGTACAGCTGGTGAGGCAGCATCCAAGGAGCAGGAGAGTTGACGAGGAAGATGAAGATGGGGCTCCAAAACTCCAGCAGCTCCAGCATGAGAAGTAAAGAAATAGATGCTGAGGTGGACTGGGTTCTTCAGGGACACCTTAAAGTTACCTCATAGAGAAAACTACCAACTAAAATTCAGGGGAAGGTTCATCAATCGCAGCACAGTACTTCTGGAGTTGGGTGGGATTGTTTGGGCAGATTTTCCTGCCTCTATGTGGCATTGAATTACATGCACTCAGGTCGCTGGAAACAGGCAGCTGGTGTGTGTGTGTGTGTGTGTTTGTGTGTGTGTCAGGGGGTGGGGGCGAGGGGGGGCACCCTGTCATTGGCAAAATATTGGTAGCTCCATATCATGGCCCTTAAAAAGGGATTACTGATTTCAGTGACTGTCCATCTTCTTGAATCCAGCCCACAGTTAGCCATGGGGGCATTGTGCTGACATTTAGATCCTTCCCAATGTGGCTTCTTGCTAATTTACTGACTCCTTGACCTTGCTTCCTGCCAGATAGTCACTGGAAAAATTCTGTTCCTTATTCTAGTTTAACAGCTTTTCAATAAATTAACCATAAAGTTGATAAATGTCAGAATGGATGCAGGTATAAAGCTACACAATGTGTTTTCTAGATTATTTAATTTTATGCATTATGCCCAGGCAAGGTTCCCCAGTTCATTACAGTTCCAGACCAGATACCCAAATTGACAAATTCCCAGATAAGGAAGGATGAACTTCCTCCCTTTGTTTATTCACTAACCTCCTTGGTTGGTCACAACAAAATTGATTTTGAAAAAGGAATCCCCTTTCCTCATGGATACCTTTCAACCCAAACTCAAATGAACTTATGATATAAAGAACAGACACTTTAAACAGGCATTCTTGAGTTAATAAGTAGTGAATTCATTAAGTACTAAACACAAGAAGAATTAGGAATTCAATACACATACAACACAGATGAGAAATAAGAGGTGAGTTCAAAAGCTTAAAAGTAAAACAAAATATATAGATCAGTCTCTAAATAGTTCATAAAGAGGGGACAGTTGAACACTGTTTCCATGGGAGTGGAGGTTACTGTTGAGGGTAATGTTGACATTGAGAGTTGAACAGTGGGTTTCATGATCATTAGATTTGCAGATTGGTTATTCTGTTGTCCTGGTTCCTTTTCACTGTGATTGAATCCCAGAATTCCGAGTAGGAGACTCTTTTTCTGTCTATTTCCATTTGTCTGGCTGCTAACTACCTGACTTCAAACACTCAGAGTAAGGAAATCCCTCTTCCTGCAGTACAGGGGGACTTGGGTATAGTTCCTTCACTGTGACCTTCATGCCACACTAATGCTCAAACCCAGGCTGTTATACACGATAACATTCAGTCCTAACAACACTGACCACAACACTTGAAGTGGGATTTTTAACAACGATCTTGTGCATTCTTTAAAGAGAAAAAACATAAATGTGTCTACAGTTTTCAATATAATCCATAAAAGTAGCTTGCTGTTTGGCAGGGTTTAGCAGCCCCTTATTATCTTTGTAGTCACAAAGCAGCACAGTTTAGTTTTGTTTTGACTTGCCCCATCACCCCTTTGAAAAGGTGCTGTTTGAAGCTTCTTTTGCATTTATATGTGTGTCATTCTGTGGGATTCATTCTCCAGTCAGCTGGTTAATTTACATCCATGGCCAGTTTTGGCAAAATCAGCCCTCTTTTAAGATAAACAGTATCCAATTAAATGTTAAAAAAGCTATGGTACTTTGGGGTTCTGACCCAGAGTCATACCAATGAACATTGGCACGTCTCTAAAAGCCTCTGCAAGTGCATAGTTTATTTTAGAAATGAATGCCAAACGGAAACGTTAAGCGCATAGGATGCATGTTGAAGTTTGGCGAATGAATTCTGAATAATTTTGATCAGGCATGAGTCCACATTCTGTCGCTGTCTTGTTTCAACCCTCCATATTATACTCCTTTCAGAATGGATGGCTTGTGTGTACAGTCCCGGCACCTAAACCTCTCAAACCGTCATGGGGTAAGTTCAGATCAAATCATCTCTTAGATACAACAGATGATAATTTTTCCCTTTCCTAGCCAATCAGAAATCTTTTGGATGATATCAGCTGCTACCCTGATGGAGATTGCTCAGAGCAAGAATCAGATCTAGTTTGTATCTAGTCAACAAGTTGCAATCGCACATCAACAACTGTGTGATTGGGAACACCATAAATTTCCAAGGCTGATGTCTTGATGATGTTGTAAGAAACTTCGAGAGCCTCTGGAAAGACATTTCATCACAACTTTCTGGTATTGAGACTGGCTCTAATGCAATGAGGGGTACATTGGGTTCCAAGAGATCAATTGTGTTAGGGGACTCTCTGGTCTGAGGAGAAAGTGAGGTCTGCAGATGCTGGAGATCAGAGATGGAAATGTGTTGCTGGAAAAGCGCAGCAGGTCAGGCAGCATC
>NW_025214349.1:4858-11333 GCF_004010195.1 Chiloscyllium plagiosum | reverse complement strand
TCTCCTACATCATCATCAAAGGCCCATCACACCCTGGTCATGATCTCCTACAACACCATCAAAGGACCATCACACCCTGGTCATGATCTCCTACAACCTCTTCAGTCGGGCAGGAGATGCAGATGGCCGGCTGTTATTTGTCTCATGAATGGACTCTCCAACTTCAAATCATGCTGATCTTGCTAATATTGATCTTACCCAGGGTATGGCCTGTGTGACGTAACTTGTATGCCTCAGTCTCGGGTTTTTTTTTCACCCCGCGATCTGTACGACTTCACATAGTGTGACCTGTCAGTGCTGCTTCCGACTGTACTTAGGTACACGTGACCCGTGTTGGAGACTCGCCAACTCAGTACTTGACTCACCAACTTCAAGGGCATTTAAATGGGCATTGGATGGGCATGTGGATGAAAATGGAATAGTGTAGGTTAGATGGGCTTCAGATTGGTTCCACAGGTCGGTGCATCATCGAGGGCCGAAGGGCCTGCACTGCGCTGGAATGTTCTATGTTCTATTTGACAATAAATCAATAAATCGATCAAGTGTTTTCTCACTCCTGCTTCTCCTGTACACCACGATGCCTGCCCCAGCTTGTATGGATTTTGTGAGATGTAACAGCAAATCGCCCTTTGTCAGTCATTAGAGCTTTTTATTGGGTTAGTAAATTTGCGGATGACACTAAGGTCGGTAGAGCTGTGGATAGTGCTGAAGGATGTTGTAGGTTACAGGGGGACATAGATAAGCTACAGAGCTGGGCTGAGAGGTGGCAAATGGAGTTTAATGCAGACAAGTGTGAGGTGATTCACTTTGGAAGGTGTAACAGGAATGCAGAGTACTGGGCTAATGGTAAGATTCTTGGTAGTGTAGATGAACAGAGAGATCTCAGTGTCCAGGTACATAGATCCCTGAAGGTTGCCACCCAGGTTGATAGGGTTGTTAAGAAGGCGTACGGTGTGTTCACTTTTATTGGGAGAGGGATTGAGTTTCGGAGCCACGAGGTCATGCTGCAGCTGTACAAAACTCTGGTGTGGCCGCACTTAGAGTATTGCATGCAGTTCTAGTCACCGCATTATAGGAAGGATGTGGAAGCTTTAGAAAGGATTCAGAGGAGATTTACCAGGATGTCGCCTGGTTCGGAGGGAAGGTCTTATGAGGAAAGGCTGAGGGACTTGAGGCTGTTTCCGTTAGAGAGAAGAAGGTTGAGAGGTGACTTAATTGAGACATATAAGATAATCAGAGGGTTAGATAGGGTGGACAATGAGATCATTTTTCCTCGGATGGTGATGGCTAGCACGAGGGGACATAGCTTTAAGTTGAGGGGTGATAGACATAGGACAGATGTCAGAGGTAGTCTCTTTACTCAGAGAGAGTAGGGGTGTGGAACGCACTCCCTGTAACAGTAGTAGACTCGCCAACTTCAAGGGCATTTAAATGGGCATTGGATAGATACATGGACGAGAATGGAATAGTGTAGGTTAGATGGGTTAAGATTGATTTCACAGCTTGGCACAACATCAAGGGCTGAAGGGCCTGTACTGCGCTGGAATGTTCTATGTTTGATCATTTTCTAATCCCCACTCTTGTGGAGATGAGAAACAGTGGTCATTGGCAGTGTTGAAGTATCGTCAAGTCTTGCTGACATAACAGACAGGGTTGGACAAACAAAAGTCACGCCAGTGCTGGGGAAACAGAGCTGCAAGCTGTACCGCATTCTCAACGTCACTGAGGAGCAGTCAAAAAAACAGACTGTAGAATTACTGAAGGTCCCTCTTGAATCGTTCACTAACCTTATTGATGGGTGATCTCTGAGCCTGACCAGAGATCAGTATGTGACCGCGCTGAGATTTGAAACTGAATTTGGAGAGTTTGGGTTGTCTTCAGCGCGATCCGACCCTGCCATCGACCTGCTGAGAGAGGGGATGTTTACTCTCAATGGAATCCTATAAACCCTACAGGGTGTGCTGCTCCAGAGATGTCCTGTCCTGTGTATTGCGTGTACGTCCCATAAAGGTCTATGATGGTCTGTCAAACCCCCTCACCCCACCAAATGAGATGGCGCTTCTATACGGTGGCAGAGTGATGCCACGGGAAACTGAAAGAATGTTCTCTCTGCTTCCACCTCACTCTGTCCTCTCCAAGCTGCGTTGATGCCCGAAGTTCACGTTATTGTCCTGGCAATGAGCTCTCAACTCCAGCAGAGCCTACACTTGCTGTGAAGCATCCTCGTCCAGGGTAGCCCAGTCTCCCACAAGGCCCAGAAAGGAAGACAGCTCACTGAGATGGGTGCGTCCGTGAAAATAATATCATCGCAATAATAACACGACGAGCAAACCCATGAATAACCAGTTCAGCTAAACGTGCTGCTTTGTGTCTGGCCTTACATTGGACCTGGTTAGCCCTTGTACCCATTTCTAGGCCCCACGCTTCCAGTCGGGCGTCGAAGCCTTGGAGAGGATGCAGGAGAGGATTTGATAGGACCCAGAGAGACCAGAGAAACTGAAATTGTTCACCTCAGAGCGAAGAAGGTTAAAGGGGGGGTTGTTGAATTAAGGCATTTGAGATCAGAAGGCCTGTTTCAGTCGCGTCAACGCAGGGGGAGCTGTTTTGAATAGTGAGAGGGTTGGATACCAGTGGGGGACACTGGTTGAAGAGATCAATAAAAAAAGCTTGAGGAGAGAGTCAGGGGGAATTGTTTTTCTCGGGCGCAGTGAGCTTTTGTGATCTGGAATGTGGCTTGACAGGGCGATGGGGGTAGATTCCGCGAGACCCTGGACAAGAGGAGTATTTGGAGAAATCGAGAGGAAGGGAATAAGGGTTCAGGGATATGGGACAGGGGAAGAGCCGTGTGAAAATTAGACAAGGCGGATGGGAATTGTTGGCAAAGAGCTGGAACGCACACATTCTGAAATGGGGGCAGCCATACAACGGTGGACATATGAACCGAAGTGTTCAAGGGTTCTGGGGAAATCGCAGAGGCAGAGATATAGTTCTCCAATTCCTTTCTCTGATCTCGGAAAAGGTGTTGTGAAACCTGAAAGGGGTTCAGAAAAGATTTCCAAGGATGTTGCCAGGGTCGGAGGATTTGAGCTACAGGGAGAGGCTGAACAGGCTGGGGCTGTTTTCCCTGGAGCGTCGGAGGCTGAGGGGTGACCTTATAGAGGTTTATAAAATCATGAGGGGCATGGATAGGATAAATAGACAAAGTCTTTTCCCTGGAGTGGGGGAGTCCAGAACTAGAGGGCATAGGTTTAGGGTGAGAGGGGAAAGATATAAAAGGGACCTAAGGGGCAACTTTTTCACACAGAGGGTGGTACGTGTATGGAATGAGCTGCCAGAGGATGTGGTGGAGGCTGGTACAATTACAGCATTTAAGAGGCATTTGGATGGGTATATGAATAGGAAGGGTTTGGAGGAATAAGGGCTGGGTGCTGGCAGGTGGGACTAGATTGGGTTGGGATATCTGGTCGGCATGGACGGGTCGGACCGAAGGGCCGGTTTCCGTGCTGTACATCTCTATGGCTCTACAGATTCAATTTGATTTGATTTATTGTTGTCACATGTGCCTACGTACAGTGAAAAGTTTAATTTTACACGCAAGCAGATCAAGGGCATACAGGTGCTCAGACAGAGTGAAGGACACAACTGCCCGAGAGCGAGGTGGGCACAAGGATGATTAACATTAGGTTTGAAATGAGAGAGCAGAAATAACAGTCAGAAAGAAGCTGTTCTGGATCCTGTGGTATGGGTGCTGTTTAGGCTTCTTGACCATTGTGTGGTCCCTGACACTATTGTTGTCAATCCTAGGAATGTGGTGCTTTCCATCGTCTCTGCCTCAGCTCCGTAGATGCAGATGGGGGCGTGCCCACCTCTTTGCTTCCCGAAGTGGATGGTCACCTCTTTGGTTTGGCCGACATTGCGGCAGGTCTTGCTGCCTTTGCATCTGTGACGCACTCCTGTCTCCTTCCTGCATTCTGTCGCGTCGTTGTTTGACCTCTGGCCTACCACGGTACCATCGTCAGCGAGCCCCGAGATGGAGTTCCGACTGCGTTTGGCCACGCAGCCATGAGTGTGCGGTAGGGGAGAACGTGACGGGGGGAGTGGGGGGGGGGAGCAGATGCTGGCGATCTGAGTCGAAAAAGGTGTGGTGCTGGAAAAGCACAGCCAGCATCCGAGGAGCAGGGGAGTCGACGTTTCGGGCCGGAGCACTTCACAATCCCGATGAAGAGCTTATGCTCAAAGCGTCCACTGTCCCGCTCCCCCAGGTGCCACTTGAATACAGTAGGGTACGCTTCCTTGTGGGCTACAATGAGGATTGTCTTGGAAGAGGCACCGTTGTTGGTTTTACCCGATTGCGGTCCACGGGTCACAAGGTTGAGGGTCCAGCTGCCGACGGGGCAGAGTAGAGACCTAGCTCTTGGTGTTTGGAGATTAATTTGGTTGGGATTACAGCGTTGACAGCGGTGGTGCATCCAGGTGTTCCAGAGGTGAGCGTAGGGCGAGGGAGATGGCTTCTGCTGTGGACCTGTTGTTACCAGGAGGCAGATTGTAGCAGGCTGGGAGGCTGGAGTTGATGTGGGCCATGACTAACCTCTTGAAGAACTTCACGGTTATGGAGGTCTGAGCCAGGTAGCTGTTGAGGCACATTGCACGTGTTTCCTTTGGTATAACATGATATGGAAATTGGTGGGGTGATAAATAGAGATCACACAAGGATATGGACAGATGGGCTGATCATTGGAACTCAATGCAGTGAGCGAGAGGTGATGCACTCGAACAGGACCAATAAGGCAAGGGAATACGTGTGGGACTGTGCGACTTGGATTGAGAGGGAACTTGGTATGCATGTCCACCAGTCCCTTAAAGAATGAGGACAGATATTTAAAGTGGGGAGGATGGAGTGCTTGCCTTTATAAACTGATGCGTACAGTGTAAGAGGTGGGAGATAATGCTGGACCGAGTTTTGGAAAGATTTGTAGCTTAGGTTGAGGTTCTAGTGGGAGGAAACCGGAGCACCCGGAGAAACACGGGGAGAATGTGCAAACTCCACACAGACAGTCGCCTGAGGCTGGAATCGAACCCAGGTCCCTGAGGCAACTGTGCCACTCCCATTAGAGAGAAGAAGGTTGAGAGGTGACTTAATTGAGGTGTATAAGATAATCAGAGGGTTAGATAGGGTGGACAGGGAGAGTCTTTTTCCCTGGATGGTGATGGCTAGCACAAGGGGACATAGCTTTAAATTGAGTGGTGATAGATACAGGGCAGATATCAGAGGTAGGTTCTTTACTCAGAGAGTAGTTGGGGTGTGGAACGCCCTGCCTGTAACAGTAGTAGACTTGCCAACTTTATGGGCATTTAAATGGTCATTGGATGGGCATGTGGATGAGAATGGAATGGTGTAGGTTAGATGGGCTTCAGATTGGTTCCACAGGTCGGTGCAACATCGAGGGCCGAAGGGCCTGTACTGCGCTGGAATGTTCTATGTTCTAAGCCGTGTAAATTGCAGGAAATACCACCCTAATTTGTTGAACCCCCTGTTTGTAATGTCACTGCTGCTGGAGGGATGAGTGACTGGGGGTATAGATTTAAGCTGAAATGCAGTAGGTTTAAGGGGGATGGAAAGAAATCTGTTTACCCGGGGTGCGGGGTGTGGGGGGGATCGGAAACTCACTACCCTAGCCGATGGCACATGCAGAAACCCTCATAACGGTGACAAAATATTTGGATATGCATTTGTAATGCCAAGGCATATAAGGCCAGAAAACGGGATAGAATAGTTAGGTGGTTGTTTTGATGAGCAGGATGGGCTGAATGGTCTTTTTCTTGTGTTGTCAGTCTCTGTGGCTCCCTCCAATGCTAATATGACCTTCTAAAGGCGAACTGCTCACAGAAACCTGGGTGTGGCCTCATGAAGGCCTTACTGTAGCTGGTTCAGGGTACCATGAAAGGGCTCTCCTTGTTCACCTCACACGACATGAAGGTTCAGTGGTTAGCATTGCAGCCTCCCAGAGACCCGAGTTCGATTCCAGCCTCGGGCGACTGTCTGTGTGGAGTTTGCACATTCTCCCCCGTGTCTGCGTGGGTTTCCTCCGGATGCTCCGGTTTCCTCCCACAGTCCAACATTGTGCAGGTCAGGGTGGATTGACCATGCTAGGTGTGTTAGTCAGGAGAACTGTACAGTAATAGGGTAGGGGAATAGGTCTGGGTGGGTTACTCTTCAGAGGGTCAGTGTGAACTAGTTGGGCTGAAGGGCCTGTTTCCACACTGTAGGGAATCCGTGATTCTCTCCCCTCACCTGAGACATGGTGACCATCAGGTTAAACCACCACTAGTTGTCTCTGACTCTCTCTCCCTCTCTCTCTCACCTCCTCTCTCTCTCTCTTCCCCCCCCCCCTCTCCACCCCCTCTCCCCCCCTTCTCTCTCTCTCAGCCCTCTCTCCCGCTCTCTCTCCCCCCTCTCTCTCTCGCCCCTCTCTCT
>NW_025214349.1:0-2370 GCF_004010195.1 Chiloscyllium plagiosum | reverse complement strand
ACACACACACACACACACACACACACACACACACACACACACACACACACACACACACACACACACACACACACACACACACACACACACCAGTCTCACGTCTTTCACTACTATTTCGGTCCAAAGCAGATTTCCTCACAGAGCTGAAATGAAAAGCCTCATGATGACCGTGGAATTTTTGTTGCTTGTTGGGAAAACCCATCTGCTTCACTAATATCCTTTGGGAATGTTACTGCCGTCCTGACCTTGGTCTGCCTTACACATGACCCCAGACCCCAAACTGATGGAGTTGCCATTTAACTGCCCTGTTCCTGGCCCAGCCACCGACACCCTCATCCTGTGAATGAATGAAAAAAAAATTGCTTCATCCTAGATTAATTCACTGGGTGTTTTTATGTTCACTTCATTGCTTTGGACTTTATTGCGCCCAACTACATCACAGTTGGTTTCATGTCTTCAGCAAGTTTGGACAGATGTCTTTCAATTATATCACCTCATAAACATAGAAAATCCGTGAAGCCCCAACACAAGTCCTTGCAGGGCACCCCTCATCGCATCTCCCCTGTCACATCCCTCCCAAACTTTACAGACATTGATCTTATTTTCTGTCTGATTTTTCCCCTGTACTGCAGAGAACCTCTGACCTGTTCTGTCTCTGTAACTGATAGCCATACCCCTTAATTATGGGATTCTTTTAGTGCACCTTCCTTTTACAAGATTTAAGAATCACACAACACTGGGTTATAGTCCGACAGGTTTGTTTGGAAGCACTAGCTTTCGGAGCGCCGCTCCTTCATCAGGTGGTTGTGGAGGTTAAGACCATGCTCACAGAATTTACAGCCAACAGAGTCCCACTATCATGAAGATACAGTGAACAATCCCAGATTAAAACTTTCACCTTTAACACCGGCACCTCCAAGTCCTTTCACAAGCAAAGAGTTTGATCCCCTCTCTGTAGCCTCATCGACAAGTTATATCTCGGAAGATGGGCCTCTGCTTGGTTTGTCACTCATTTCAGGTATTCTCAGCCACGTCTTTTGTGTCAGCATGTTATGGTGGAATTGCATCTGAAAGCGAATTGCATTTGGAACAGAAAATGTGTTTTTTTTAAATTTCTCAGTAACTGAAATTTCTAATGTCCCATATTTTCTTCCGGAAGTTTTCAAACGCTGTATTTTGTAAATGAATTTGAATAACCCTTTGTGCCGTTTTGTGCCTTACTGAAAATGTTAACCTCAAGGTCTTGAGCTGCCCTGAAAGCTCAGATTTCAATTTGATGTCCGAATGCAAAGCGATGGAAGAGATTTGCCGAACACTTCTGTGTGTTCAGAGAATGTGCAGCGTGTAAGAATGTTCTCGTGTGTATTGGTTGTCTTTCTTTTTAATTGAATCAAGTTGGCTTTCATTACACAGCTTGTGAGGATGTGTCTGTGTGTGTGTGAGAGAGAGTGTGTGTGTGCGAGTGTGTGTGTGTGTGTGTGTATGTGTGTGTGGTGTGTGTATGTGAGAGAGAATGTGTGTGTGAGGGTTTGTGCGTGTGTGTATGTGTGTGAATGCATGTGTGTGTATATGTGTGTGTGTGGGTATCTGTATGCATGTGCGTGTTTGCGTGTACATACGTGACTTTAATTTTTATGCGATTGAATAGAAATTGAATACCAGAAAGACTTCTTGCACACATTTCAGGCAAGCCAGGCATTCGATGTGTTAAGTACTGGCTGTCAATTCTCTTGTGAAGTGCTTTTCAGAGATTGCAAGGGAGATAATTGGCGACGCTACCTTCTCTCTGTTCAAAATATTTAACTGGCGGACTCTCTCTTAGGGGGATAAAGAATTTATTGCATTTCTTAAGCACAGCAACACTGAGGACTGGATTAACTGTGTTAGCTGCTCCTTGTTTGAGAATGTCTGCTGATCCGATCATGTTGTGTCCCCGATATTTAAAAGGGGGTTGGGGGCTGTGGACGTGGTATCTGTCTCATGTCGGGGTGAGGGGATGGCAGAAAGGTCTGGTAGTGGGGACGAGTGGGGGAGGGGCTTGTAGTTAGGATGGAAAATGGATCCCCAAGATTTGAAAGAGACCCGAGGACGTTCAGATCCCTCAGATCCCGCTGTGCTTGCCCGAGCCCGTTCCTGCATAGGGGTCCTCCCAGTCCTGCTTGAAACCCCCAAGATGTTTCCTCCTTCCCCACCCAGAATGATAGTCCTTATCCAAGCATCCAAAAGTGAACACTGCATTTTCTATACTTCCCAATCCAACAATCTACCCTTGAAGCTTACTTGCCTCCTGCATCACCACATCCAGATTCCAGATACTTGCGGCATCAAAACAGGCCCATTGACCCATCATGGCTCAGTGGTTAGCACTGT
>NW_025214348.1:29973-42126 GCF_004010195.1 Chiloscyllium plagiosum | reverse complement strand
TGGATAGCAGTGAATTGAGGGGTATGTAGGTTGTGACTATAATTTACATTAGGATTAAATCTCGGCACAACATTATGGATGAAAGGGCCTGTTCTGTGCTGTACTTTCTATGTTCTATGTTCTCTGACAAGGGTGAGTCGACCTCTGACCACCTAATGCCAACTGCAAAAGATGTTTAAAGACTTCATTGAGTTGCAAAGATGTCAGCGCTATAAGTATATTTTGGTCATTGTTGATTTTCTTTTCCTTGATGGGTTGAAGCTTACCGCACTTCCAACGCTACTGCTAAAACTGTCGTAAATATTTTACTCAAGCAGATTATTACCTGCTTTGGTATTTGATTTTGTCTACCTTCTGACAATGCCCCCCCACCCCAATTTTATTGGAGATATTAATGAGGAATTATGCTCTCATTTTGGGATCCACCACCAACTTCATTTTTCTTATTTCCTACAGGCTGCAGGGCTCGTGGAGCACAGTAACCAGAGTCTGAAAACTAAACTTACCAAATGGACTTCTGAGACAGTTCTTTCCTGGGTTAGGGTGGTGCCCCTGGTATTGTTCCACCTACAATAAACTCCTGTGGGGAAAACCCGCTTGGCCTTTTCGAGTGCTCTCACTCTGTATGATCTGAATGATAAATTGCACTGTATCTGATCCGCAGGACACACTGCAGAAATTATCCCATCCCAGCGGACTGAGCTGCCTCCATTGATAGAGCTGTCTACATTGGTAGAGCGAATAGTCATACAGTAACAGCGAATATCTTTTGATGTCATCCTCGAAGGTAATTGCTACAAAAAAGCTGAAGACTGCTGGAAACTGCTGTGATCAGCGCTAACACAGAGGCCCAGCGGGAGCCTAGTGGGCCCATACACCAGAAATCAATGGATAAAAAGGATCTTCTTTTCAGAATATTCCGATTCAGATCATCATCTTAACACTTCCTGGGGAGAAAATGGATGTGGGAGAGCGGATAGACTCAACTGGTTCCAGCATTTACAACCTTGGTCCGTGTGACAACAAAAGCAGAATCCTGGAACTGTTTTGACAAGATCTGCTGAATCGGATTCCGTGAAGAAGAGAAGCCGATGTAATGAAAAGAGCCATAAGAGTGGGAATGTAGCAAATTATTTTCCAGACTCGATGAGAGTGCATAATGCTGTTTCCAGGAGTCAATATCTGTACAAGTAGACTGAAACAACGTTGGGTGTTATTGTACTGCATCTTTTGTATAATGGTGCAAAAGCACGGTACTTTTGTATAGAGGGGATAACTTCAAAATCCTCAATGAGGCAAAACACAGAAATGAGGTAAACAACAACGTAACCACACAATTTGGTGTTACATCATGCTCCTCCCTGAACCTCCCTGCTCAAATTTCGCTCAACATCGCTCTCTGTCAAATTCCTAAGACTGATATTAGAACAGTGAATGGTATGTCCATAAAAACTGCTCTGGTCTCACAACTTCAGTATTTCATACCCACCCCCTTATGTATGACTGGCAATGGTAATTGATCCCTCAGTGTGTTACTTCAGCACACGTAGAGAAGAAATAACTAAAAGAACAACAGTCAAGTATGTAACTGGGATTTGACCCGATTCTGTTGCAACCAATCCATTCAGCTGTAATTGAAATTGCTTCCACCTTTCCTGTGTCGGTAATAAGATTACATAGCTTAGTGGTGAGTTTTCATGCACTGAATTGGACCCAGCATCCTTTCTCAGGTTGAAATTTACAGGGATATAAAGACATGATGAAAGACACGGGCAGTGTTTACTGGACTATAAAGACGTTAGGAATGATACCATGTCGTTACAAACGAAGGAAATTAGGTTTCCTTGGAGATAAAGCCACTAGAAACGAAAAGAGGCAGTTTAATGGGATGATGGAATAGATAAAGAATAAAGCGGGAGGAATAAGAAAAGACTTAGTTGTGTCCAAATAGAGGTTATCCAGCTGATGTGAAGAGTAAATATGAGGGAAATTTCCTCGTTTAGGTGAGTGGAAACTAGACGTTAGAACTTCAAACCCAGCGGGACACGATAAATAAGTTTGGATTAGGCATTTTATATTCTGTGAGTTATTGAATTCGGAGATGAATTTTCCGAAATAAAAACATTTTCGGTGCTGATTCCAGAATATTCGAAAAGGGCGAGCAGGCACACAAGGAGTGAATTAAATAGCGACAGTGATTCTGGGCTGCCTGGATGAGGGTGCAAAATGGAAACCCTCTGGAAGTGGTTAACATTCATAGGAAAGAAATTGCATTACACCTGCAACTGAAAATGTTAAGTGTAAGAAGAGCTAATGGAGTTGGAAGGTGCAGCAGCTCATTCTACATGAAATATTATATAATGCAAATGCACTGATCTGTTTGGTTTAGCTCTGCATTGAATGAAAGTCGGTTAGCTCAGTTCGCTGACTAACTGGTTTGTGAGAAAAGTGAGACCAACAGCGTGGGATTAATTCTCTCACTGTCTACCCGCCGTTTGATATGATCATGGCTGACCAAACACGTCAATGTCTTTGCCCAGCTCATCCACAACAACCTGCCGTACAATGGGATAAAGACATTTAAGCAAACGAAAATTTCTGTTCATACAGGTAACATGAGACATATTGCATTCATCAATAATCTTCACCATTCCGACATCCAAGAACACGTTGCACAGTGGGTTTCTGCACGGAATTTGCAGGTTTTGCGGATGAGCATCTGATTCTGGTCTGATCATGTTTCAAACTATATGATTCTGTAAAAACTCACAACCAACAAGGTAACGAATTTCCTCTGGTCAGTAGCAGGGACGAGAACTCCAGACGACAAGAATTGGCGATGAATCAGCACAACTCTCAATGATTCAGCTGAAAACTGAACTAAACTCCAATTCTAGTGCGGTTCAAACCCACAAACATTGAATAACAAAGTTACCAAATTTGTCGAAATCTAACACGCTTTTCATTACGCCATAGAGCTGCACTCGCCACAATTTTACTGCGTCCAAAGTTGCGGTTGTCGGAGAGAAAATGTCGACTATCACCAGGAGATGCGGAGTTTTTCAAGGAGTAGATCTTTTATTTGCAAATCAAAGCAGTGACATTCAGAAAACAAATTTTTGACTCGCCGGAAACTCAGGGTCCATGGCATAGAGTCATAGAGTCATTGAGATGTGCAGCATCGAAACCGACACTGCTGTCCAACTTGTCCATGCCGACCAGATATCCCAACCCAATTTAGTCCCACCTGCAATCACCCGGCCCATATCCCTCCAAACCCTTCCTATACACATGCCTCTCAAATGTTGCAATTGTACGAGCCTCCATCACATTCTCTGGCAGCTCATTCCATTCACGTTCCACCCTAAGTGCGAAAACGTTGCCCCTTAGGTCTCTTTCATATCTTACCCCTCTCACACTAAACCTATGCCCTCTATTTCTGGAGGAAAGCATACCAGATGCCTTCTTCACTATCCTATCTACCTGCGACTCCACTTTCAAGGAACTATGAACCTCCATTACAAGGTCTCTTTTTTTCAGCAATACTCCCTAGGGTCTTACCATTAAGTGTATAAGCCCTGCTAAGAATTGCTTTCCTAAAATTTAGCGCCTCACATGTATCTGAATTAAACTCCATCACTTTATACTTTTTCTTTAATCATGTCTTAGCTTACCAGAATGCCAACTGTGTTAGTCAGAATTACCTCACTCCAGCTATACAATAAACCAATGATGCTAATTCCCATTATCGTTCTGCTTCTGCCACTATGGTTTTTAATAATTCTACTTAATATTATTCTACTGTAACTATTAGGTATTCTACTGCTACCTGTGCTCAATGAACCTCCATCCCAGACTAACCTGTCATGATTATACATTTAACTAGCCCATCTATCACAATGTTTTCCTGTCCCAAGCTGACTCTACTAACTACTAATTCGATATTTAATGTCATATCCTGCTACAAGTGTCTCAGGAAGGCACACTCTACTATCAATTAATTATTTAAAGTCATTTCCTAATATGTACTGTCACGACATTTCCAAACTGCCATGATAATATTTAGTAGGCGAGGCTGACTTTATTAATTGTTATTATCTCAGCCTGCCATTTTAACCTTTCAGCATATTCTGACTCTGCTAATTGGTGTAGCAGCATTCCACTATTCTTATCCCAAACTGACACACTGGCCCCATCCTGCCCCAGTGACCTTTTGACGTGTGTAGCATTCCGCAGATCACTTGTAACAAATCGCCAGTAGTTTCCATGCCTTTACCCTTCCCATGCTTTTATGCTCTGTATTTGCTGCACAGTGTTCGGTTCTTTCATCAGATATCTGATTAATTTCACCCCACTTTCCGTACCAGGTCCTTATCCATGTGTGTGTTAGCTTCTCAAGTATTCGGCTAAACATTCCTGAAATGTTTTGACGACTCATAGCTTTACCACACGTTCAAACAGTGAATTCCAAATAAACACACTCTCCGAGTGAAAATGTTCTCGCTATATCTCCTCTGAACATCCTGTCCCATGCATTTAACGGAGATCCCTGGTTGTTCACTCTTCCCAGAAGAAGTTTATTCCTGTCACACATATCTATCCCCTTAATGTGCACCTTAATCACTTCCTCACTCGACCTCCTCCGCTCTCAGATGAAGAGCCTGGGCTGAGCTCGTCTATCTTCACCATGGCGATAGTGTCGTGCTGGAAAAGTACAGCAGGTCAGGCAGCATCCGAGGAGCGGGAGAATCGACGTTTCTGGCATACGTCTTTCCTCAGGAATGAGTCTTGTGGGCGGGGGCTGAGAGATAATTTGGAAGGGGTTAGAGTTGGGTGCAAAGTAGCTGGGAAAGTGAATGGTGGATGGAGGCGGGGGAGAAGGTGATAAGTTAGAGTGGTAGAGATGAATGGTTCCGGAGAGTGATGCTGAGTTGGATGCTTCAGACTGTGATAATGTGCGGGGAGGGGAAATGAGGAAGCCGTTGAAATCCACATTTACCCCGTGTGGTTGCAGGGTCCCAAGGCAGAATATGAAGCGTCCATCTTCCAGGCATCAGGTGGTAACGGTTTGGTGGTGGCTTATGCCCGAAAAATCTATTCTGCAACTCACATGACAGGAGAGATGTGAAAACCAAAGACTAAAAAAAGGACAGAAATGTACAGAATCAGAGTTAATGGAATTAGACACAATGCAGACAGAAACCATTTGGCCAGTTTTGCCTGCACTGTGCCGTGGAAGAGATTCACAGTCCCCCACTCTATCTTTCTAAATCCGCATTTATGATTCACCTACAAAAATAGAAATTGCTCCAAAAGCTCAGCGAGCCAGGCAGCATCAGTGGAGAGAAATAAGTGTTAACATTGCGAATTAAAAACAGTTCCAAGGAAGGGTCTGTTGACCCGAAATGGTCATTCTGTTTTCCCCGAGCTGCAATTCTGACATTTGACTCTGATTTACATTTACAGTACACTCAGATTTTGTTTGCCATTTACCTGAATTGCACACCTTTGCACTGTGGGAAGGAATTGAAACAGCCAACGGAAACTCATAAGGGTGATTGAAAGCAGGAGTGTACAATTTCCACACAGTCAGTCACACAGGTCTGGAACCTAATGCGGGTTTCTGGCGCTGAAAGGCGCAGTTCCACCCACTGAGCCATCCCAATATGCAAGGGCCCGTTCTGGAAGCGAATTGAACCGGATCTCAAGCAGCGACAGGCGGTGGTACTAACCAGGAATTTTATACAAAAAGAAGCCTATTTGTTAACATTCGCTTAACTATCTGAAATGGAGCTTCGTGAAATGATTGGTTAGGCGGGGATTATTCTCCTCGAAACAAAGGATGTGGAGGGGAGAATTATAAACGTTCAATATTCGTGGGGTCTTGAAAGGGGTGAAACAGGCAGGTGGTTTGCTGTGAGGAGAACACCAGAGGAAATAATCCCAGACTTAGATATTGACCATTTAATTCAGAAATAAGGAGTAATTTCTTTGGCATTTGTGCATCTGTGGCATTTTTTCAGCAACCGCTGTTGTTGGGCATTTTCAAACTGTGCCAGATAGTTAATCAGAAAGATAATAAAACTTTGTCGAGGTAAGTGAGCAGAAAGGAGTTAAAGAGTATCAGATCAACCATGAGTTCCTTAGACTGCTGGCAATCCAGTGATCACGCTGGATGATGGATCGCTGTATGATTCACACATAGCTGAAATTTGTGAAAGAATAAAAGGTTAGTTTCATTGGAGAGGTTTTCTGTGCTTTCAATTCCGAGCGACTGTTTGAAATACAGATCAAATCATTGTGTGAAGTGTTAGATTAAAATAATCATGAACGATCCCACTGGATAAGCTTGTGCTGCCGATCTCTTGTTATTTGTCTCTCTTTCTTTCTATGTAAATTCATAGAACGACAAGATGGAATGTGGGGCGGAAAGAAAAATGTGTTCCTTCTCATTGCACCAATTTAATCTACAATTGAATAGAATGATTGCTCTCACTCTTCATTTCGACATTAATGTGGTGTCGATTATTCCTGAATCACCCGTGCAGTGAACGGCAAGAACAAGATCCTCGAACCTGTGTATACCAGAGGTGTGAGGTGCAAAGAAAAACTGCTGGAACGGTTTGCAAAGTCAGCAATCAGAGTGTGACTCGAACCAGTGAATGTGAGCACAGCGGTATAACAACCCACCACCATAATCGCTCAGCCTCCTCAGCACGTTTTGTAGAGTGGCGACTTGTGACCTCATCAGGTTACATGTGGTGAAAGTCATGGATGAGAAATTTCCCGAATGGAATCGAATCCACACCATTGTGGTTCTGCTTTCACCAGAATTGTAATAACAATAAATTCCAATAAATAACATGTTCACAGAATGAATAGCTGTCATTGATACATTCTGAGTCAGAACTTTGTCAGAGTGAAACAGAGAACAAGAATTTTCCGTCATATTCACACCTACATTTGACTCATAATTTCTTCAGTCACTTTCTCTCCCTCGTGAAGAAGCACCCATGGAGAGGGAAATAAAGGCGATGTTGTGGCTCAATGTCCTTTCTCATATGGCTGAACCTGAATTGGAGTAAATCGCAAGAAACGCTGTTTTGTTCGTTTCATTTTAATTTTCCTGCATCTCACAACGTAATAATCGGAAGTGTATTAGATTTCTCTCATTGGAATGATTAATGTTGGATCCAAATTTGCTCCGACTTTATTTCAGCTTACGGAAAATACAGAGGGTTAAAGTGAAAAAGAAAACCCACCAGTTAGGTTGCTCATTGTTTGGCAGATTTCCTCGAGTATTAAATGGACCAAACATCATGGTGTTTGTCCTCACAACCTTTAGGCATGTGATTAAAGCAGAAAGTCGATCTCCAAGCAACTGGTCACTTCCTATTCATTATGTAATATCTTCCCTTCACAATAAGAAAAATTCTCTCATTTCCATTTACAATGCTTTAGGTGGAATATTATGCCAAATCTTTCAAAATCCAGAGTTTTTGGAACCGAATCTTATTCAGCTGAACCCGTTCACGAAATTTCTTTACATTTAAAGTCACCCAACTTCGACATTGTTTCCCCACAACTTGCAACCGACTACATCCCACCCCAACAACTTTGTCTAGCCACACGCCGTCTCTCACCTTGAGAAATTTATTCCTTGTATGTCGCCAAATGTGCCTTTCCAAATAGTTTGAAAAACAGATTCTCGGAATCACAGCTATTCTGCTCTCATCATTTCTTTGTCCTTCAAAGATTTTATCAAATGTTTCAATGCCTGACGTCGAGATGTTTACTTACTTGTAAGAGGGTATTTCCACCTATTTACTCTGTCCAAACATTTCATCACGTGGAAAAGCCCCATTAAGTCTTCCTTGGTTCAGGGATAACTGTTCTAATTTTTCCAAGACAACAAGTGAATAGAATCTCATGCTCAGTAAACCCCGTCAGCACAGTCTCTCATTGCTTTACACCCCAGTAAACACCGTCATTATTCTCTCCGATAGAATTACAGAATCCTACAGTGCAGAAAGAGCATTTCAGTCAATCAAGCCGGTGTCGACACTCTGAAGAGCATCTCACCAAGACCAAGCTCTCCTCCCTATTCCCGTATATTTCACCTAAGCAAGGGGCAGCCCTCCCACTTACGATTTTAAATAAACGTGTTGGACTATAACCTGGCGATCTGTGACTTCTGACCTTGTCCCCACGTAACCCATGGCTGATTCAATCTTAACATGCTTAATTTACTCCCTGGACACGAGAGGGCAATTTAACTTTTCCAATCAATTTAACTCTCCGACCGAACAGCAGTGCGAATTACTGAGCCAATGTTCAATCATAATGAGCAAATGCTGTGTAATTTTTAATGGTTTTATACCGTGGTAACTCAGCCTCATCAAAGCAAATCAACCCAAATTCAATGTATCGAAATACTACCCTATCATTTACAATTTCATTCGTGCTGCGGGAAGTGTTTCTGCATTCATATTTGAATGCTTTTACGCTGTTTCTTCCTCACCTTCGTGCTTCCAGTAAACGCTTCAATCCGGAACAAGTCTGTCAAATTATTCTCAATCCAACACAGTCGCAAGATGCAGCTTGCAGACGTCACGTGTTTGCACGTTCACTGACACTCTGCCTCGCTGATAAATGCAGCCTCACCTTCCCCACCTTGATTCAGGCAGCACTGCCCTTCCTGTGAACATGCCCCATCGAGAATGGAAGGACATGTATTAATACCCGCCCTTGGGAATGGAGCATCAGTTTTAAAATATTTACTCTGTCCCCAGCGGAGTATTGACCCCTGTGACAGGCGAGGGCACTAACCATTATATTACCATGGAGACGAGTGTCAAAGGAGGCTTTTCAGCCAATTGTGGCCACACTTGTCAAAAACGACTGCATAATGATCTGAATCACATTTCACAATGTTTATCCCACCTTATATGTTTTGGCATCACAAATTCTCATTTGAATATTTATTCTGGTCATGAGGGTTTCAGCCTCTCTAAACAGTACAGCCAGCATATACCAAATTCCACCCCCCCACCACCCCTCCGCTGGCTGATAAAGCTTTTCCACGCATCTTCTCAAACCATTCTGCCATTCTCCTTAAATCTCTGACCCCAGCTGATCGATCCCTCTATCAATGGGAAACTCGTTTAGTCAACCCTGTCCACACTCTAACTCAATCATGTCTTGTCTACATCTCCTTTGCACTGCGACAAACACTTCACTCTGTCATGTCTTTCTTCCTAACTGAAACTCTTCAGCCCAAACAATATCCCGGTAAATATTTCCTGCAATTTTCTCAGAGTGATCACATCCCTGCTATAATGTGACTTGTACAACTGCACACAACACTCTTGCTTGGGCATAATGAGTACTTATTTTCAAATTTCTGGATTAGTCTGAGGGCGATTCTGGCTCGGCAGAAATTATTACCCATTCCTAACTGCCCAGAGGGCAGTTGAGACTCAACCATATTGCTATGAGTCTGAAGTCACATGCAGGCCAGACCAAGTAAGGATTGCAAATTCCATCCCGAAGTGATATCAGTGAAACAGATTTTATTTCGAGAATTGTCAATGGATCATTAGATTCTTCCTTGCAGATATTTATTGAATCCAAATTTGACAATCATGGCATGGTGGGATTCAAGCCCGAGTACCCAGAGTATTACCTGGGTCTCTGGATTATCAGTCCTACGAACTTACCACAAGACCAACGAAGAAAGACACAAAATCTGATCTTTTTTAATAAAATGTCTTTTCACCGAAAATGCCTTGAGTATTTTCCATGAGCCTGACGCTCCAATTGTCTCTGGCCTATGTCAGTAAAAGCTGCTACATGGGGATTGATTTCACAACCGCGGTATCAGAGAAACTGCGGCACAGCCGCCCAGATCCAACCGGAAATGGGGATGGGATGAGTGCGCAGAGTTACTCTCTGGCTCCCGTGATGCAACAGGTGAGCGTGCGGTCCATCTATGATGGCATAGAGGCGCAAGAAATTCCTAGGTTGTCTGTGCTTCTAATCACGGGAATAGTTGCCCCCGTTCATACTATCATAGTATCTTGCTAAGACAGCTGAGTGGCATAACTGGAGCGTGTTGAGCCCTTAACTTTGCAGTGGTGGGTCTAAAAGATGCTTTTGCTATTTGGATCAGTGTTTGCGACACTGGTGGTGGCAGGTGCATTTGCTTGCATAAGCTCAGTATCAGTTTCTTCCACACAGTCAAGACTTCAACCTGGAGAAGGTGGTGTTGGGGTGATATTTTAAACTAGGTGGCAGGTGCATTTGCTTGCATAAGCTCAGTATCAGTTTCTTCCACACAGTCAAATCTTCAACCTGACACTGGTGGTGTTGGGGTGATATTTTAAACTAATGATACTTTGCGACTGGGAGACGGAAACGGTGATGTTTAAGCTCGACGAATAAAACCTGGAATGCAAGCCTGACCTCAGAAACAGAGATAATACATTTAAATTCCTGAAATCCCATTCATTCGTGTCCCGTATGCAGAGAATTCTACCATCTTCACCCAGTCCTCCTACGAGAGATTCCAGGACCAGAATACCATGCGCTGACCCTTGGTTCAAGAATCCCCATCGTGTGGGGAAGCAGGCTAGTCGGCCCTTCCAGTCCACACGGTCCATCCGAAGCACATCTCACCAGACGCCACGGTATTCTCTATCCCATAAGCCTACATTTCCCAATGCTGATCCCTTTAACTGGCACATCTTTGGTCAGAGGGAGAAATAAAAACGCAAACACAAAGAGAGTGCTCAGACTGCCCACAGACAGACACCTGAGGCTGTGATCGCACCCGAGTTTGTGGTGTAGCCAGGCAGCAATGAACGAGGGGCGAAGAATAAATGTTGTCCTGACCAGTGACACTAAAACCCTGTGGGTGAATGAGAAAGAATGAAAACACATTTATAACATGGACAACATGATTTGTATCCGTGTGGAAACAATTTGAAAGGATTGTTCACCCTGGGTAGAAAAAACGACGCTGATACCACCGAGAAAGCAGGCAAATGTGGGAACTGCTGGAAGGGATTCAATTAACCACAGAAATGCAAACTCATTTAATCAGTAACACTGTGGAAAGACCGTTCACCAGTCCCGTGTGTGGGAAGGGATCACTGAGCAAAACAACCTCCGGACACTCCAGTAGGATTACATATTCCATCAGGTATTCGATTATGCTGGAAATGTGTTGCTGGAAAAGCGTAGCAGGTCAGGCAGCATCTCGGGAACAGGAGAATCGACGTTTCGGGCATTAGCCCTCATTCGATTATGCTGTCAATGCTGCTGTTAATACCAACCAGCTATTTGTTCCATAACTTCAATCATAGAGTCATACAGCATGAAGGCATACTGGCCCATCAGTGCAACCAATCCATGCTGAACATACTGCCAAACTAATCTACTCCCATCTGACTGTTAGGTCTGAAGGTTGATAAGTTTCCGGGGCCTGATGGTCTGCATCCCAGGGTACTGAAGGAGGTGGCTCGGGAAATCGTGGATGCGTTGGTGATTATTTTCCAGAGTTCAATAGATTCGGGGTCGGTTCCTGAGGATTGGAGGGTGGCTAATGTTATACCACTTTTTAAGAAAGGTGAGCGAGAGAAAGCAGGTAATTATAGACCAGTTAGTCTGACCTCAGTGGTGGAAAAGATGCTGGAGTCTATTATAAAGGATGAAATTACGGCACATCTGGATAGTAGTAACAGGATAGGACAGAGTCAGCATGGATTTATGAAGGAGAAATCATGCTTGACTAATCTTCTTGAATTTTTTGAGGATGTAACTAGGAAGTTGGACGAGGGAAATCCAGTAGAGGTAGTGTACCTGGACTTTCAGAAAGCTTGTGATAAAGTCCCACACAGGAGGTTAGTGAATAAAATTAGGGCGCATGGTATTGGGGGCAAAGGACTAACTTGGATTGAAAGTTGGTTGGCTGATAGGAAACAAAGAGTAGTGATAAACGGCTCCATTTCAGAATGGCAGACAGTGACCGGTGGGGTACCGCAGGGATCCGTGCTGGGACCACAGCTTTTTACAATATATGTTAATGATATAGAAGACGGTATCAGCAATAATATTAGCAAATTTGCTGATGATACAAAGCTGGGCGGCAGG
>NW_025214348.1:21041-28883 GCF_004010195.1 Chiloscyllium plagiosum | reverse complement strand
TATTTGTTCCATAGCGTCAATCATAGAGTCATACAGCATGAAAACAGGCCCGTCAGTCCAACCAATCCATGCTGAACATACTGCCAAACTAATCTAGTCCCGTATGCCTCCTCCTGTACTCGCTGAGTGGTGATAATACCCTTGTGATTTTATTACTGTATTGTTAATCAAACTAACAGGTAATATTTTGGGGACAAAGAGTTCAGGTCCTGGCATGACAGATAGTGGAGTTTGAATTCAATAAGCACCTGGAATTGAAGAGTCTCGTGATGACCTGAATCAGTTGTGTGGAAAATCCCATCTGATTCACTCATGCCAGTTCGGGAAGCAAACTATCATATTTATCTGCTCTGTCCCACAGGAGACTCCAGATGGTTAATATCGTGGTTGACTTTTAAATGTCCTCTGGGAAATAACTGATGTACTAGGCATGAATAAAGTTATTTTAAAAATCCCACTTTCCCATTCATGTTTGGAATCAACTGTCCATTAACTGTTGCAAACATACCCTCATCCATCACTTCCTCAGCAAGTTAATTGCACACGTAAAACACCTTCCTTAAAAAAAGCCTCTCATGATTTTTTTTTTAAATCTCTCTCTGTCATATGCCCTCTCACCTTGAAATCCCCATCCTAGGAAAAGGCAGCTATCGTTAACTCTAATTTGGCTCTCAATAATTCGTAAACTTCTGTCAGGTCGCCGTTCAAACCCCTAACCGAGAGTGAAAACAGTCTCAACTCGGAGACAGTGAGAATGGCAATGAGAGATCCGAGTCCAGAGTGTTGTGCTGGGAAAGCACAGCAGGTCAGGCAGCATTTGAGGAGCTGGAGCATCGACGTTTCGGTGAAGAGCCTGATGAAGGACACTTGCGCAAAAAATTATTCTCCTGCTCCTGGGATGTTGCCTTACCTGTTGTGGTTTTCCAGCACCCCGATCACGAATCTGAAAATAGTCTCAGCCTATCCAGCCTTTCATTATAACTCAAACCTTCCACACATCGCAACGTGCATACTTTTCTGAACGTGCTCCAGCTGAATAATATCATTTCTACAACTGGGCGACCAGAACTGGACATAATATTCCAGAAGAGGCCTCTTCACTGTCCTGCAAAGTTTAAAAATAATGTCCCGACTCCTATACACAAAGGACTGAACAATGAAGGGAAGTATGTTAAATGCCTTTGAAACACCTTGTCTGTAGGTGATGCAAACTACAAGGAATTATGCACCTTCACCCCGAGATTCCGTGTTCTCCAACACTACGCAACTTGTTGTCGTACCAAAATGCAATACCTTCCACTTATCCATGTGACATTTTTCAGTCCAACGACTCATTGGATTAAGATCCTTTTGAAACTTCGATAATCTTTCTCACTGTCTCCAATTCTGGCGTGGCCTGCAAACCTACGAATCATGCCTGCAGTGAGTTCCACTGTTTTCTCATATAGATCAGTGATTCATATTTACTTGTAGTGGCCGTGATTTAGCAGTGTGCAGATCTTACAACAGTTAGTCATGCAATTAACAATGAGGAAGAAAGATCTTACAACAGTTAGTCATGCAATTAACAATGAGGAAGAAAGCCGCAGACTGCAGGCAGATATGAAACAATTGGAAATGAAAATGGTGAAGGCAATTCATTCCAGGCAAGTTGGTGACAGTGAACCAAGTTCAAACTTCAAACCAGCCGCCCACGCTCCAGTTGTGGCACTCAGCTGTCTCAGCAAGCTGCACTGTAGATTGATATAAACGTGAAAAAAATTCCCTTCTACCCCGCCTTTGACCAGGAGCACTCTCAACCTCGGAATTGCTTGCGCCTCTAAACCTTCATAGAAATGCCCTGCATTCACCGGTTGTGTCACTGGAGCCCTCGAGTATCTGTGCGACCTCATTCCCATCCCGACTTACAGTTGGATCCTCGCGACTCAGTTCCTCTGATTCTGGGGCGGGGAATTGGGACTATGTGGCAGCAGTGGTTACTGCCTTGTGGGGGGAAACTGGTGAAGTAGCCGATGTTAAACTGCATTACTATTGAAGCATACATTTTAGCCACACCTGCACTGTCCCCGGAGTTTTTGATGTTTTGGAGAAATCTATTTATCTCAGCCTACAGCATATTAATGATGGAATCACCACAGCCACTGGGGGAACCGATATTAAACGGTCAGCCCATTCTGAGTTCCCACAGATGTGCCACTTTTCACTAAGCACTGATATTGTGCATTTGGTACGCTGCCTAACATTTCCTATGATACTGTACTTATTGCCTGCTGTCACGGTTCGCGTCTGTGAAATGCCGTGATCGTATAGTGCTTAGTACTCTGCGTTGTGGCCGCAGCAACCTCGGTTCGAATACGAGTCACGGCAGTAATTGCTCTATCTACCCCAGTTTTTGTGAAACATAAAGGAATCAGTTGTTTTAACATTGTAATTCTCTCCAAGGTGATGATCTTTTCCCTTCAAATTCTACTTGCTCACATCTCTGTGTTTCATATGTCAGAATTCAAATCCACCCGTTCTCAAAGATTTCTCTCCCTCCTTCGATCAATAACTGAACTTTCCGTCCCACATCACCATTTCATTAATTTAGAGATGCCGGTGTTGGACTATGATGTACAAAGTTAAAAATCACACAACACCAGGTTAGAGTCTAACAGGTTTAACTGAGCACTAGTTTTCGGTGCGCTGCACTTTCATCATGTGGTTGTGGAGTCATTTCCTATTTCATTAAGGCACTGCAGAATCAAACACTGACTCGCACATTGATACTCTTCACTCTGTGCTGCTGCGGTCACGGTTGCTGGGTGAACGTGCCCCAAACCCACCATCGGGACCTGCAGACCAGTTGATCCATTTGGTTACCGCTGTTGTGAGGCCAATCCTCAGGAGCAGCTTTTACTGATATGGATTTGCGATTATTGGGGGACAAGCTCAGGAAAATGACACATCACAATATCGAGGAAAAGCGACTTCATTGAGAAAGATTAGTTTCACGGGTTTTCTACAATGGCTGAGCTCTATCACCACTGGACTGTTCATTCAGACACCATGCAAATGAACCAGGGACCCGGGTCTGACTCCAAACATGCCAGGTGTTAGAATTGAGATTCAATAAATATCTGGAATTACGAATCTAATGACACCTCTAAATCCATGGTCAATTGTTTAAAAAAACAAAACCATCGGGTTTACTGACGTCCTTGGAGGAAGGAAAATGCTATTCTAACCTGTTCGGGCCTCCAGGTGACTCCAGACTCACTGCAATACGGTTGAGTCTCAAATGCCCGCTGTGCAATTAGGGATCGCAATCAATACTGCCGAGTCAGCGACGCCCTCATACTGTAACAGAATACGAAAAAAAAGTTAATTCGGCTCTAGCTAGATTATTGTGTGCAGTTCTGCAATTCACAGTATAGCAATGATGTGATCGCAATGGAAACGTTGCAGGACAGATTCAATGGGATATTGTCTGGGCTGAAGAGTTTCAGTTATGAGGAGAGATTGGACAGACTGGGGTAGTTTGTCACCGAGCAGAGGAGATTGGAGAAGACACGACTGAAATGTACAAAATAATGAGGGATATGGATAGGATAGACTGAAAGAAGCGTTTGTTATTGATGGAGGGATCGAACACTGGGGCCAAGAGATTTCGGGAAAAGGCAAAAAGTTTTGAGTAGATGTGCTGAAAGAGTCAGAGAGGAAAAAAAATTGAGATGTTAATTTGTGATGCCAAAACATATAAGACTATGGGCTAAACAATGGAAGACTTGATTCAGGTCGTTAAGCAGTTGCGTTGGAAAAGTGCGGCCACAACAGGCTGAAGGGCCTCCTTCGATGTTATCCTCCACAGTATCGTGGTTAGTGTCCCTCATGCTTGGCCTTTCATTCTCGATTGGATATGTCACAGGAAAGACAATGCTGTCTGAATCAGCTGGGGGAGGACTGCAGCTCCTGGGGAGAGAGAGTGTCAGTGAAAGTGCAAAAACGTAATTTCAGCAAACTGTACATTGTGTCTGTGTTGCAATGAAAACCATTATATAGAGTTGTTCCTGACTAATGTGTTTATTTAAAGCAGGAATCTGAGGCAGGAAACAGAGTAAACCCATTCAGACCTGAGTGCAGAAACATTTCCAGCAGAACTACTGAGGTTGTACAGCGCAGAACCACGTTTGAGTGCATTGAATTCCGGTTGATGGGCGCAGCTTGCTTTCACTCGGCTGAGTTACCAGTGTATAAATGATACAGATAGTGTTCAATGTGATGGTACATTTGCTCAGTGGTTTGAACTGTTGTTAAGTCTGTAGGTTAGGTAGATTGGTCATGTTAAATTGCGCTAATGTGTCCAGAGAGTGAATTCAGTAAGTTAAGTGAGTTAGCCATGGGTAACAGAGCGATAAGGTCAGCAGTCACACGATGCCAGGTTTTATTCCAGCAGGTTTATTTGAAATCACAAGCCAGGGGCCTGCGGGGATAGAGACGGGAGCTAGATCTGGTTGAGATGCTGTTCAGAGTGTCCCTACAGACTCGATTGTCTGAACTGTACTTTCTGCCTTGTAGGGAATCTGTGATTCTATCAGAGAGGACACTGCCAGCTTTTACTGGGTTGCTAAGACATTAGAGACGAAGCTGCCGGCGTTTAGTGGGGATGGAATTTTATTTATTTGTGTGTTGAAAAATTTGACACTGAACCAAGGAAAACCGAATAGAAGTTTTCCTGGGTATTTTGGTTTGGAGAGAGTAAATAGGTGGTAAATTCACTCTTTCAAGTTCGTATATTTCTGAACGTCAGGCTTTCAAAACCATCGATGTAGGACAAAGAAATGATGGGAGCAGAATTTCTGTCACTCAGAGAATCCGTTTCCAAAATACTTGGAAAGGCACATCAAGAGACACACAAGCAGTGAGTTTCATCAGGAGAGAGACAGCCTGTGGCCAGGTAAAAGTTTAAAAGTGGGGTGTGGGGGGGTAGAAGGTGCGAGAAAACAATGTCGAATTTGGACGACTTCAGATGCAAAGTAATATCGGAAACGTATGCAGCTGCAGAAAACTTCTCCTATGAAACGAACCTTTCATTCTTTCACAAACTACTGCTGTGTGGATCATACCGTAATCCATCATCTAGCGTGATCACCAAGTTGCCAACAACATTAGATCCACGAATTTTCATTAGCAATCACACCTTCTGCACGTATCCGTATGTAGTATTACCAGTGCCATTTGTTGTCTCCAGGCCACAGCACATTCCTTGTTCATCAGTTTAGGAGCCGAGTTCCTGATCTGTCTGATCAGTTTGATAAAACTTTACTATGACATCATCCCATCCTCTCAGAATTCTAAACTTATCAATAAAATATTGAGTTAGACCAAATGATATAGGATTGGAAGTCGGATATTCAGCCTATCGAGACTGCTCCACCATTCAACGAACTCATGGCTGATCTGATAATCTTCAACTTCATTCTCCTACCTTACCTCGATAGAGCTTCATCGTCTTTTTGGTTAAATATCAGTCTGGCACAGTTTGAAAATACACAACTCAGCCTCAACAACAGTTTTAGTAAAGTGTTCCACCGATTCTCTGGTCCCTGAACAAAGAAATGACTCCTCATTTCTGAATTAAATAGGCAATATCTAATTCTGAGTTCATGTACTCTGGTGCTCTCCTAATACCAGAGGGTAAACCACATGACTGTACCTACCCTGTCAAGATCCTATGAATACTGAACGTTATAAATGTTATTATGTGATTATACAGGTCCCCTCCGCCTCTTTTGTTTCAAGGAGATCAATCCCAGCCGAACCATTCATTCAACGAAGCTACATTTTCTCCAAGGTTATCAACATGTTCGCAAATCTCTGCTTTCCCCTGCAACGTCCTTATATATTATTAAGCCAAGTGGAGACATTTCTGTGAGACAACTGTTGAAGTTTCCAGCACCGACGGGAATTGGAACTTGAAATCAGATAGCGATTGGAATCAGATTGGTCCACACAAGGACGAAATACACTAATGATAACTCTGACAAATGAGAACCTAATCATACCCCATTGTACTTCAATGGCTTGGCTTTAACCAAATTACCCCGTGTAATCGTCCACGGAGCTAGTATTTGGGAAAAACGATTGAGACTGGCTGTAGAAACACTTTGACAACAAAAACATGTCAGTTGGCAGACAGTTTTGATTATAAACTTAAGTCATTGCTCAGTGAATCCTACACCGTTTGCAAGGCACAACAGCAATGTGGAACATAACTCTCTCCATTTGCTAGATGGGTGTAACTTCAACAACATTTAAGGTGCTGGACACCGTGCACAATAATGCAGTCACTTGATTGTACATTCTTCAGTACCAGAATATTTATTTCCTTCACCGCTAACGCACAATTGCAACAGAGTGCACCAACTACACGATGTACTGGAGTAAGTCATCCGGGAATTTTTAACAGAACCTTCAAAGCTCAACAGCTATGCTAACGACAAGGGCAAGCTTCGAAGATGCAACGAAACGGCACCATTTGCAAGATACCGTGTGGACGGCATGGTGACTCAATAGTTAGCACTGCTGCCTCACAGCGCCAGAGACCCTTGTTCAATTCCCGCCTCAGGTGACTGACTGTGTGGAGTTTGCATGTTCTCCCCGGGTTTGCTCTGGTTTCGTCCCACAGTCCAAAGATGTGCAGGTCAGGTGAATTGGCCATACTAAATTGCCCGTAGTGTTAAGTAAGGGTAGGTAAATGTAGGGGTATGGGTGGGTTGCGTTTCGGCGGGTCGGTGTGGACTTGTTGGGCTGAAGGGCCTGTTTCCACGCTCTAATGTAATCTAATACCCTCGAAGGACCATTGTACCCTGACATGGGAATGAATCAGTGATAAACTCATTGAGTGGTGAAGCAGTCTTGATTGGCAAAGTTGCATACTTCATCACTCTTTTATCTTAACATTTAAAAAATGTTGATTAATGCAGAGACCAGACTTGTGCTCAGTCTTTTAGGTATTCCCTAAACATCCACAACCTGTGGTCAACAACAGAAAATATCCAAAAACCTTCTCAATCAACTGATTCCCCTAAAGATGAAAGCAGTGTTGGAGAAGCACAGCAGTTCCGGCAGTATCTGAGGAAATGTCAAGTTTCGGGCAAAAACCCATCATCATGAATGACACTGGGTGCCTATGGGGTGGAGTGATAAATGGGAGGGAGTGGGTTGGGGAGAAGATATCTGAGAGTGCAGTAGGTGGATGGAGGAGGGGGTGAAGACAATATGTGAGAGAGGAGGATGGAGGGAATGTTGGGAATGACAAAACAGAGGTGGGACAGGTCCGGAGGACGGTGCAAAACTGGAAGGTTAGAACTGGCGTAAGATGAGGGAGTGGGAATGAGGAAACTGATGAAGTACGCATTGATGGAGTTGAACGGTCCCGAGAAAGAAGATGAGGCGTTCTTCCTCCAGGCGTCGGGTGGTGTGGGAGTGGTGATTAAGGTGACCCAGGGCCTACATGTCCTCGGGAGAGTGGGAGAGGGAGTCGAAATGTTTGGCCATGGGTCAGTGGAGTTGATTCTTGCAGTTGTCCTGAGATGTTCTCTGAAGTGCTCTGTCAGAAGACATCCGATCTCCCCAATTTAGAGGCGACCGCACCTGGAGCAGCAGATATAAAAAATAACACGTGTGGGAGTGCGGGTGAACATTTGATGGATGTGGAAGGCTCCATTGAAGCCTTGGATAGAGGTGAGGGGGAAGATGTTCGTGCAGGATTTGCAATTCCTGTGGTGGCAGAGGAAGGTGCAGGGAGCGAATGGTGGGTCATTTGAGGGCGTGGACATGACTAAGTAGTCGCGGAGGGAA
>NW_025214348.1:0-3033 GCF_004010195.1 Chiloscyllium plagiosum | reverse complement strand
GTGTCTTGAACGTATGTGGGGAGTTCCTGGACTAGGGGGGATAGGACAGTGTCGAGGTAGGTAGAGATGAGTTCAGTGGGGCAGGAGCATGCTGAGACAATGGGTCGGCCAGGGTGGCCAGGCTTGTGGATCTTGGGAAGGACGTAGCACCGGGCAGTGCGGGGTTCCCGGACTATGAGGTTGGAAGCTGTGGGTGGGAGATCTCTTGAGGTGATAAGGTTCCCTGGAGATGTTCTCTGAAGCGCTCTATGAGAAAGTGTACGGTGGCCCCACTGCAGAGGAGACTGCATCGGCAGCAACAGATGTAAGAATTGACATGTTTGGATGTACAGGTGAAACTTTGATGGATGTGGAAGTTTTCTTTGGGGCATTGGGAGGAGGTGGAGTTGCGTGGGTGCAGGCTTTGCAATTTGGCTGAGGAAGGTGGCGGGAGGGGATGGTGGGTCATTGGATGGCGTGGTCTTGACTAGGTAGTCATGGAGGAAATGGTCTTTGCTGAAAGTGGATAGGGGTGGGGAGGGAAAATATCCCTGGATATCAGTGTAACTGATGTTTTTTACAAACCCACTGACTCACATAGGTATCTGGATTACATCTCCTCCCAACCCACCTCCTGCACAAATGCTATCCTGTGTTCCCATCTCCTCTGCATTCGCCACATCTGCTCCCAGAGACCCATCACAGAACACACCAGATGGCCTCCTTCTTTAAAAACCGGAACTTCCTCTCCCAGGTGGTTGAAGATGCCCTCCAACGCCTCTCATCCATGTCCCACACCTCCATCCATGAACCCCACACCTCCAACACAACAAGGGCAGAACAAGGACAGAGGAAGTTCCGCACCTTCTATTCCAACAACCTCTGCATAAATCATATCATCCGCCAACATTTCCACCACCCCTAAGTTGACCCCTCCACTTTCCCTCCTCAAACCTATGCGCTTTCGTCAAAGTCCTTTCCCTCCCCGACTACCTAGTCAAGTCCACGCCCTCCAATGACCCATCACTGGTAGAACTATAGCAACCACCTGTTTAGGGAATAGCTAAAGGACTGAGCCCAAGTCTGGTCAGGGTACAATCAAGTGACTGCATTGTCGTGGATGGTGTCCAATTCCTTAAGTGTTATTGAAGTTAGACCCATCTCGGCAAATGGAGAAAGTTCTGTTGCACATCTCATTTGTACCTTGCAAACGATGGAGGATTGAGGGAGAAATGAGTTGAATTTATAATCAAAAACTGGCGACCAACGGACATGTTTTTGTTGTCAAAACGATTAGATTACTTACAGTGTATAAACAGGCCCTTCGGCTCAACAAGTCCACACCGACCCACCCCCATATACTACAAGCAATTTCGCATGGCCAATGCATCAAACCTGCACATCTTTGGATTGTGGGATGAAACCGGAGCACACCCACGCAGAGACAGGGAGAACGTAGAAACTCCACACAGAGAGTCGCCTGAGGCGGGACGTAAACCCGGTCTCTGGCGCTATGAGTCAGCAGTGCTAACCACTGTGCCACCGTGCCCCCCATGGTGTTTACGTAGCCAGTCTCCATCCGTTTTTCCCCAAATACTAGCTCCGTTGACGATAACACGGGGTAATTCGGTTACAGTAAAGCCATGGAATGTCAGTGGGATATGATTAGGTTCTCATTTGTCAGAGTTATCATTACTCTATTTCGTTCTTGTGTGGACCAATCTGATTCCAATTGCTATCTGATTTCAAGTTCCAATTCCAGTCAGTGGTTGAAATTTCAACCGGTGCCTCATATAAATTTCTCCATCTCCTTCCATAATATGTTAGGACGCTGCAGGGGACAGCAGAGTTTTACGAGGATGTTGCCAACATTTGAGAAAATGTAGCTTCGTGGAGATTCGTTAGGATGGGACTATTGTCCTTGAAACAAAGGAGGCGGAGGGGAACTCTAAAATCACATGATAACATTTATAAACTTTCAAGATCCATGGGATCTTGACAGGGTAGTTACGGGCAGGGGGTTTAACCTCTGATATGAGGAGAGCACCACAGGACATGAACTCGGAAGTAGATATTACCTATTTACTTCAGAAAAGATGAGTAATTTCTTTGCTCAGGGGCCAGTGAATCGGTGGAACTCTTTCACGAAACTGTTGTTGAGGCTGAGTTGTTGTGTATTTTCAAACTGTGTCAGACAGATATTTAACCAGAAAGACGATGAAGCTGTGTCGAGGCAATCAAGCAGAATGGAGGTGAGGATTATCAGATCAGCCATGAGTTCAAAGAATGGTGGAGCAGACTCGATGGACTGAATCCTACATCATTTGGTCTAACGCCTTTTTTTTATTGATAAATGTAGAATTCTGAGGGGATGGGATGAAGTGATAGAAAAGGTTTCTCAAACTGATCAGACAGTTCAGGAACTAAGCTCATAAGCTCATGAACAAGAAATGTGCTGTGGCCTGGAGACAACAAATGGCACTGGGCACACCGCAGATGGGTATGTGCAGAAGTTGTGATTGCTAAAGAAAATTGGTGGATCTCATATTGTTGCCAACTTGGTGATCAAGCTGGATGATGGATCGCGGTATGATTCACACAGCAAAAGTTTGTGAAATAATGAAAGGTTTGTTTCATTGGAAAAGTTTTCTGCAGTTCCAATTCCAAATGACTGTTTGAAATATTGATCAGAACTTTGTGTTACATTAAAATTCACAATCCCACTGGATAAGCTATTGCACCCGATCTCTCCTTATTTGTTTCGCTTTCATTCGATATAAATGCATAAAAAGTCACGATGAAATGAAAAGAGGAAAGAAACGTTGCACTCCTTTTTCAATGTCACAATTTAACTTCCAACAGAATCAAATAGCTTTATTTCGACCTTGATGTGGTATCGATTTATCACCAATCTCCGGTGCAATGAAGGGCATTAGCAAGATTCTCCGTCCAATGTATACTAAAGATGCGGGGCACGAAGGAAAACCACAGTTGCGTTTGATGAAATTGACCCCGGCCTTGGAAGGAATACCTGTCTTTGACTCATTCCGAGTC
>NW_025214347.1:37919-42125 GCF_004010195.1 Chiloscyllium plagiosum | reverse complement strand
GTTTAAATTGGGATCATGAACTATATTTGGCTCAATACCGATGGTCCATCGTTTAATGGTCTTAGTGACAGTGGTTTGAAATACTCCCGTAGCTTGACAGGCGATTTCAGAGGACATTTTAAAAATCAAGCACAGTGCTGTATGACTGAATTCACATGATTCACGTTAGATAATGACGGCAAATTTCCTGTCCCAAACAAAATTAGTGAAATATCGTGATGACAATTATGTTTTTTTTCAAAAAAGAACTTCGAATGAAGCCAACTGCAGCTTTCAAACACAGACGAACCGAAATAGATTTGTAGCAAGCAAAGACATGAAAAAAATATCCAGCGCATGAAAATAAAACAGTTAAAACATGACAAATCCGATGCGTTTCGATACATTGACGTCACTGTAAATGGCATTGAGACAACGCCACCTAATGTGATTCCCTGGTGGTCTAGTGGTTAGGATTCGGCGCTCTCACCGCCGCGGCCCGGGTTCGATTCCCGGTCAGGGAAGCATGTTTTTGAAGAGCTGTCTACAATGTAATAGTTTTCACATAACTATTCCAAATTTCTCTATATTACTGCCTATGAAAATAAATGTTGACCAAAGATCTGGTTGGTCACCTCAATTGTCATCACTTTTGTCCCCGGCTTCGCCTGACAACCATGATAAAAATTTGTAGACTGCGAAAATGTTGGATCAGTGGATGGAGATTTCAGGAGAGCTTGTGGTGAGATGGATGGGGGACGGTGATAGTGCACTTAACAGCGACAGGTGTATACACCTAACCTTTTGCATTGTCGAGTACTTTGCACATATTTACTTTCATTCCCGTTTCACAGTTCACAATTCACTTTATGCGAGGGGAAAAAAGGAATATCAATTTCTAAAACTTTACACTCACGAATCTGTTCCTCTTCCGAAGAAGAATTACTTCTCTCCCCATAAAGTTCACTAGTGTTGCCCCATATTTCCGGTACTTGTCGTTTTCTTTCATATTTTCCTTCCGCGAATCATGGGAATCTTACCCTCCTTCGGATCCCTCGTCCCGCCTCCGGGAAACACCACACTGATTCTGTGAATTGGAGGTGCTGATGTTGGACTGGGGTGGACAAAGTTAAAAATCACACAGCACCAGGTTATAGTCCAACAGGTTTATTTGTGCTTCGGTGTTTTTGAACTTGATTCTGTGAATGCAGTGTGTTTTGTTGGGGTGGGGGCAAGGTGGAGAGGGGAGGTCACTTAACCACACGTTCCTGCAAACACTTTTTTTCCCAGAATGTGACACTCATTCACTCACAAAATCTCCACACTCTTGCACAGGCAGACGACGCTGGTAGGAGCGATACCTGGCAAATATGCACATTCCGGCCGATATACATATGGAGAGCACAGCTGGAGAGGGATATGTAGCGATTCCTACAGTCGGAAATATGTCCAACACTGGGGAAAAAAAATTCAGAATAAATTTCTTTCAAATGGAACAGTATGTTTAGCATTGTTTTGCCTCCACTAATTCAACCTGCAAAACAACTGAAGTAGCTTTACACTGTATTTGAAATCTGTAGAAACAACTTGCAGCAGTCTCTTTGAATCAGTAACTTAAGGCGAGATTTTAGAAAGGAAATATTGCTAGTTAGGAGGCGAGAGAATTGAAAAATAAGAAAAAAAAACAGACGCCAATTCTGTAACTCTTGATGGACGCTTAATCAAAACAAAATTTGCTGGAGGAAACTCAGCAGGTTTGGGAGTGCATGTAGAGAGAAAGCAAAGTTAAAGTTTCGGAGTTCACTGTTCCTCATTCAGAACTGCTCGTGTCACAGGTGCTCTCAGACCTGCTTAGTTTTTCCAGCAGTTCTTTATTTTTATTATTGTTCATTTTTCTTTCTCCTTTGAGATACTGGAACATTTACTCCGAACGTCTCCACAAAATTAATGAATCTGTATTACTGAGGCAATTCCCAATATTGCACAGCAGGACATAAAGTGCAATGTTGTGAATATTTCGTTAACGATTCATTAAATGGCTATAACGAAGACGGCGGCGACAGTAAGCAAACCACATAAACCTGTTTCCAAGATATCTATGAGTATCCCCAAGGCAAGGTATGCTCACGAAGTCTTTGTGGCGCTCTCGGTTATCCAGGTGGGCCATTGATAGCAATGTTGGTGGTTTGAGTCCACTCAAGGACGTGCGTGTGAATTTTAGCATTCTTGCTAAAAACACCACCATGAATTGTTGTGCACTCAATCCCCAGGAAATTGTCCACAAACGTTGTCACCGCAAGAAAACCGGAAGATGATCATTCATCAATTGAGAGATCAGTTCGTGCTGTCTTCTTATGCAATACTGTTTTGCATCTGTATTGTAGCAATCCTGGAGCAACTTACTACAGATGCTGGAATCTCTCCTGAAAAGACTGGAGACCACAAGCGAGTCAGACAGCTTCCATTGAGAGAAATAAAGCTAAACTTTCGAGTCTGGATAATTATTTATCAGAGCTGGTGAAATATGGAATGGGTAGCTTTTATGCAGTAAGGGATTTTTTTGAATGCTGCAGGAGAGAGGATTTGGATCGTTCAGATTAAATGATCGGAATGTGAGAATGACAGAACAATGGTGTGGCGAATTGCCAGACTGGAATTGTCCTTCCAAGAGCACTGTATGTAATTTTTGCTTTTTGGCTGCAGAGAGTCAAGGAGGGGACGCACCACCCAGGATAAATTGCAATAGGCAAAAAGTGCTGATCTGTGCTTCCTTCCCATAATCGAATCCAAATCTCATTGAAATTTACAAGATTACATGTCGACTCAGGAGGAATATCCCCACCAGCTGCGAATTTAAAACAACGGAACTTCAAATGGAAGTATACAATAAACTTAAAACGTTTTCAATCGTTAAATTTGTTTTTGGTTATTTTCCATACTTGGGTAGGATCCGCGGGAGTGCGTTGAGAATGAGGCGTTTGGAGTAAACTATACAGGGGCATCAAGAACAACTGTTGTGTAACAGGTGAATATAAATTAACGCCAAATTAATGTAAATCATATTATCTGCCAACGATTGTTGTTGATTCGTTTATTTGTTCGGAACAAGAAAACTGCTGGTGGTCCCAAGATGTTCATATGTTCCATCACAGGAACAATTTTGCGTTAGCCTCCGTTAAGAACTGGGCTATGAGAGACCAAACAAGAAATTCAGAACCGGATTCGTTCATTCGGAAACACGGGATTACTGCAAAGATTCTCTGAACGGAATACGAATTTCTGGGAGAAAAAAAAAATCATTGGCTTTGCCAATCCATTCAATTTACCACTAAGTAGTTTCACCCGTGCAAGAGTAATGTTTAACATTTAAAGTGTGAAAAATAGGGAATAAATGCTGATCAGCTGTGTGAGGCAACACTTTTCTGGTTGTCACTCCTGCACATCACTCGTTGTCTGCCAACTGGTACAATGTGGTCTAACATCGAATGCCTCCACTTATTAAGCAACTACTTAAACTTATTACAAACAGGATTGTAACAGTTCCCAGATCTGGAGGAAGAAGCAAAATGTAAACGTGTAGTCACTAATTACTTCATCTTGACCTTCAGCAAACTCTACCATGACAGACTGAAAACAACAAATGCTGGAGATCACAGCGAAACAGACAGCATCCGTGGAGACACAGCAAACTAACGTTTCAAGTCGAGAGGACGCTGATGAAACGTTGCTCTCTCTCCATGGATGCTGCCTGACCCGCTGTGATGGCCAGGATTTGTCGTTTTCATTGCAGATTCCAGCATCTGCAGTAATTTGTTTCCGCCATGACAGACTTTCGTGTGAGTGTGAAAGCAATGAAATTGTTTCTTGAGTGGCGTACCCACCATTCGAAGAACAGGAGGGTCTTTTTTTATTTCAAAAATATACTTTATGCATAAAATATTTTGATGATCTGTACAATTGGTCATGCCATACATACGTAAACATTCCATTACTTTGCATACAGAGATCGAGAAATCAACCATATATACAGGTCTGTACGTTTACTATCCATATATTTAGCTGAGGCATCAGCAGAGCCCACTTACTGCGTGGGCCCCCTGTTCTTTGGCAGGCAGACCTTACACGGTGGTCTTTCCCCACCGCGCCTTGGCGGCAGCTGCCCCAAGCTTCAGCGTGTCCCTCAACACGTAGTCCTGGACCTTGGAATGTGCCAGTCCGCAACACCCA
>NW_025214347.1:18012-24358 GCF_004010195.1 Chiloscyllium plagiosum | reverse complement strand
TGTACCTATGGAATGAGCGGGCAGGATGACCGGACTGGACACAATATTCCAGAAGTGGTCTCAGCAATATTCTGTACAACCTCAACATGACGTCCCAATTCCAATATTCAAAGGTCTGACCATTGAAGATACGTATGTTAAACACCTTCTTAACCACGCTATCTGTATAAGATGCAAACTATAAAGAATTATACCTGACGGCCTAGGTCTCTGTCCTACAACACTGCCAAAGACCCTACTTTTAATTGTACAAAATCCTACTCTTGTTTGATTTACCAAATCCAATACCATGCATTAATCCAAACTAAACTCCATCTGCCACCCCTCTGCCCAGTGTGTGATATTACTGCCACCTCACCCTCCCCCTTCAATTTTGAAATGCCCATCCCTCTCCAGAAAGCCTGCACGCTCCGGCCTTGATTTTCACAAAGACTCTGAGCTTGATTTGCCTTGTGTGGTTAGGGGGAGGAGGGACAGATTGCAGACACAGTCAGGGAGGAGGAAAGGCTGGACAGTAATCAGCGGCCTGTTATCATTACATGGTTTTAGGAAGAGGGCAGTCGCACGTTAGAGGTGGCTAAGAAAGATCGGGTGTTTTGGGACCAGAAATTAAGCTTTTCCTTCGTCTCTGCTGTTCAGTAATAAATATCCATTTGAGACCCTTCATTGTGCAGAGTGTGTCTGCAGGATTTATTTCCCTAATATTGCAGACTACAGATAATAGCAATTAAAGATGGCCATAGTTAATTTCAATAGCATAGCACATGCACTCAATATCCTAAAGTTGAGACAAATACCTTGCATTTGTTTCTAATACAAAATGTTTTTTTGTAATTCAGTAATGGTAACCTGATTATAATAATCCACACCGTGCTGAAAGTAGGCACTAAAATATGACCCAAAATCTGGGTGTAGTTGTGTAGTGGGTCGTGTCCCTGTCTCTGAGACAGAACTTTGGATTTGATTCCAATTCCTGAACTTGTGTGGGAGTGATCCTAGCTCTAGACTAGAAGGCCTGGATTCAAGTCCTACCTGTTGCAGAGGTATGTCACAGCATGTCAGGACAGTCTGATGAACAAACGTACAGGAGAATAATGTTACAGCTTTATGGGTATTGCTGAGTGATGCTAGTCCCTACCTCCAGGCACAAACGTCTAGGTGTAAAGCTCACAGATATATCTCGTGATACATCTGAACAAACTGATTAAAATGGATTTAGAATTGTGACTTGATGGAGAAACAAGAGGTGTCAGTATTGAATTTCAGAATTTAGGCCCAGGATGACTGAAAGTACAACCATTCGTGTTGATTGGAGTCACATTTCGCAGCAGTAAAGGTTTTTCAAAACTGAACGGTTATGGATAGGGTGAGTAGTCAGGGTTTTCCCCCAGGTTAGGGGCATCCAAAACTAGAGGGCATTGGTTGAAAGCGAGAGGGGAAAGGTTTTTAAGAGGCTTAAAGGGCACCTTTTCACATAGAGGGTAGTGTGCGTATGGAATGAGCTGCCAGACGAAGTGGTGGAGGCTGGTACAACTACAACACTTAAAAAGCATCTGGATGCTGACAGACCTGCTGAGCTTTTCCAGCAATTTGTGCATTTCTTTAAACAATGCATTCATTTTAACACAGGTATTCTGAATAAATGAAGCATTTTATGTTTTAATGCCGCAGGGCGATGCAAACGTATTTCAAATCGACCGAGACCATTTTCTGCTAAGGGTATGGCTATGTGTATGACAGCTGAAATGATGCACCTACATGGAAGAGGGAATGTGATGGAGACATTGTTTAGACAATGTACAAGGAGACCTCACATGGTCTAGTTTGGGAGAGGATAAAATTATTGTGTGATTCAGCTCAGAGAGGGAGAAAATGTAATCTACCCGAGAAGGAATGGACGATTACACTCTCGCTCCTTCATTGTTCCTCATCACAGCAATGTGTGCGAAAAACTAGAGGGCATTGGTTGAAAGCGAGAGGGGAAAGGTTTTTAAGAGGCTTAAAGGGCACCTTTTCACATAGAGGGTAGTGTGCGTATGGAATGAGCTGCCAGACGAAGTGGTGGAGGCTGGTACAACTACAACACTTAAAAAGCATCTGGATGCTGACAGACCTGCTGAGCTTTTCCAGCAATTTGTGCATTTCTTTAAACAATGCATTCATTTTAACACAGGTATTCTGAATAAATGAAGCATTTTATGTTTTAATGCCGCAGGGCGATGCAAACATATTTCAAATCGACCGAGACCATTTTCTGCTAAGGGTATGGCTATGTGTATGACAGCTGAAATGATGTGGACTTGTTGGGCCGAAGAGCCTGTTTCCACACTGTAAGTAATCTAATCTAAAACTCTCCCAGGATGGCATCCCATTGCTAGCAGGTGTGTGAGTACAATATCTTCAGAAGCAGAATAACGTTTTGGACAATCTCGCAATTTTTCCTTTTGTCATGAGTTACAATAATATCTGGACAAAGTTCTTTCAAGTTAAAATTGCAGAGATTTCACCTATCTGTGTGTGCGTGTGTGCGTGTGTGCGTGCGTGCGTGAGTGTGTGTGTGTGTGTATATATGTGTGTGTGTGTGTGTGTGTGTGTGTGTCAGTGTTTTTAGAAAGGGAAATATTGATTTTATATTTGCAATACCCAAACAGTTTGCCATTCATCTTTCCATCATAGTTTGAGTAACATTGCTCTGGATCATAAACGTGTTGTTTTAGCAGATTAAAGAAACTAGCCGGACTTGTTTCTAAAACTGATACTGACCCAGTCTGAGAACGATTTCATTGACTATATCACTGACCTGGTTACATTTAATATTTTTTGTGAGCTGTGTAGGAGTGGGACTAGAAAAGGAAACAGAGACCCAAAAAGCCGGGGAACTACAGACGGGTGAGCCTGATGTCAGTGGTGGGTAAGCTGTTGGAGCGGAATCTGAGGGATAGCATTTACATACGTTTGGGAAGGCAAGGGCTGATCGGCCTAGACAACATGGCTTTTTGCATGGGAAATCATGTCTCATTAATTTGGTTGAGTTTTTTGAAGAGGTGACAAAGAAGATTGATGAAGGCAGTTTGGTAGACATTGTCTATAGGGACTTCAGCAAGGTGTCCATTTAAAGAACAAAGACCAAAGAAAATTTACAGCCCAGGAACAGGCCCTTCTCCCTCCAAGCCTGAGCCGATCCAAATGTACTGTCTAAATCTGTCGGACAATTCCTCGGTATCTGGATCTCTCTGCTCACTACCTACTCATGCATCTGTCCAGACGCATCTTAAATAAATCTACCTGACTCCCTCTACCATCTCTGCTAGCAATGCGTTACAAACGCCCACCACCCTCCGTGTGAATTACTTACCGCGTGTATCCCCCTTAAACATTCCACCTCTCACTTAAAAAACACGACCTCTCGTTATTGAATCCTTCACTCTGGGACAAAGCTTATCTTTATCCACCCTGTCTATACCCTTCATGATTTTGAAAACCTCAATCAGGTCCAACCTCAATCTCCTTTTTTCTACTGAAAATAAACCTAACCTACTCAGCCTCTCTTCATAGCTAGTATTTCATTCTGATTGGTAGACAGATTAGTAATTTTCAGTCACGTGGGATACAGAAGCAGCCAGTACCAATTGGCTTGAAGGAAGAGGGATAGTTTTCAGACTGGAGGCTTGTGAGCAGCAGTGTGCTGTAAGAATCAGTGAGGAAGGGCTTTTGCCCGAAACGTCAATTTCTCTGCTTGTTGGATGCTGCCTGAATTGCTGTGCTCTTCCAGCACCACTGATCCGTAATGTCAGAATCAGTACTGAGTTCACTGCAGTTCATCATTTATGTAAAGGATTTAAATGTGAATATTGGGGCCAAAGTTAATAAGGTTACAGATTACATCAGCAAGGTAGTGTAGTAGATTATCTCAGAGTACAACGAGACCAAAATTAGATGGTACAAAGGGGAAAGGAGTGACAGATGAAGCTTAATTTAGATAAATACGAGGTTTTGCATTTTGGAAAGGCAAATCAGGGCAGAGGTTATACACTTAATGGTAAGGTCCTGGGAAATCTTGTGGAACAAAGGGACATAGGGCCGCAGGTATATGGTTCCTTGAAAGTGGAGTCGCAGGTAGACAGTGTGGTGCAGAACACATTTGGCACATTTGTCTTAATCAGTCAGAGCATTGAGTATAGGAGTTGTGTTGGCATGTTGCATCTGTTCAGGATGTTGGTGAGGCCACTTTAAGAATACCGTGTGCAACTCGGTTTTCTGCAGATAAGACTTACACAGATGTTCCAGGACTGGAGGTTTGAGGTTTAGGGCGAGACAGATTACGTTGAGGTGCTCCCCGCTGGAGTGTCAGAGGTTGAGGGGTAACATTATAGAGGTTTATAAAATCATCAGAGGCATGGATATTCTGAATAGCCATGTTCTGCTCCCAAGCATAGGGGAGTCCAGAACAAGATGGCATAGGTTGAAGGGTAGAGGGCGAATGATTTCGAAGAGACCTGAAGGTAAATATTTCACACAGAGAGTGGTGTGTGTACAGAAAGTGCTGTCAGAGGAAGTGGTCAAGGTGGGTAGAATCAAAGGAGGAATATTGGCCTAATGCTGGCAAATGGGACGAGATCAGGTTTGATATCCGATCGGAGTGAACAGATTGGACTAACGGGTCTGTTTCCATTCTGCATGACTCTCTGATTCTATAAGAGGGATGATGAATAATTCTGCAAGGACCTTTCAAGTCGGTTTTCTCTTCACTGGAAGGTTATCGCATCTCTGTGTTCACATTGATTGAAAGCTGCGTAAGGAAAATATTTGACAGAGAAGTGCGTCACAGATAATGGGACACAGACAGGAAAGTGGGGCAGTGACCACAACCAAATCAGCTACAATCTTAGTGCCTGGTGGAGCAGGCTCAAAGTATCTAATGACCCGCTCCTGTTCCGCAGTCCCCTGTTCCTGTGTTCCATTCAGCCCCTCAAACCTACTAGACAGGAGCAGTTGGAGGCTATTTACTCCTATAACCTTTTGCACAGAAACAGAGGAGACCTTTTGGCCTTTCAAGACTGTCCAACACGCTTTGAGGTGATTTGCGAAGTGTAATTGGAAAACCCAGGCTGGGTATGAAAGAGGCCCCTCATCTCTCTTCACAGAGCTTCCGGTCTCTGCAACTTGTGCTTCATTTGTTGGTCATGTTGTAGACCCAGATTCACTGTGAATAAAGCCCATATACCTCACCCAGAGATGGCTCACAAAATCCTCTGGTCCCCCTGGCTGCAACATTCAATAACAGAACATTCATAAAAATAACACCCACTAACTTTCCAATAAGAAAATGGGAGAACATCAGAAAGAGGGGCATGTCATTCACTCCCCAAGCCTGCCTTGCCCTTCACTAAGATCATGATTGATCTGCTCTTGGTCTCAAATCATCTTTCATACCCAATTCCTCATAGCCCTCACCTCTCTGACAGGTCAATATCCATCTACCGCCTCTTCAAATATTTTCAGTCATCTAGATCCCCAACATTCTAGAGAAGAAAAATCCTGACATTCAATACCACCTGTTTGAAGAAAACCCTTGCTGCTCCTATATCATTGGCCTATTGATTTGAACAAAAGAGGTTGTCACAAGGGTTCAGGAAAAAAAGACTGGCCCCGAAATGAAGGCAGTGATTGACATAAAGGAGTTGAACAAACCTGGACTTAATGAGAATCAGAGTAACCTCTCCAGTATTTGGAGTCAAACATGGCACAAAGCAAGATGTTCATCATCTCAGTCCTGGGTCACCTCTGTGCGAGATCCTCAGGGTAGCTTCCCCTCCACAAACACCTTCAGCTGCTTCATCAATGTCTCCTCACCCCCACCATAAGATCAGAAGTGGGGATGGTCACTGAAGATTCCACAATGTTCAGAACATTTTGTTCCCTCTCAGTTCCTGAATTGGTCTGCGTTTGTGTGCAGCAAGACCCAGACTCCATTGAGACTTATGCTGTTAAAGTGTCTGTAACATTCATGTAACAGCACTGCCGGACACTGCACATTGCCACAGTAAAACAAAAGTTCATTCAGCACCTCATGCTATTTTGACAGGAATACGAGGAAGTCATTCAGCCCATTGACACGACCGGAGAAGAACAGGGACAGCCCATTCAGTGCCTCCAGCCTATTACTCAGGAAGAGAAGGAGTCTAGTGTGATGGATCAGAACAGAGCCCCTCGAAAATATTTGAAGGTGGTAACCTAGACTCTAATTTTTTTATATATTTTAAAGGCAATGTGTAAAGTGTCTATCCCAGATGCAATGTGACAGGTCAAACTACTTGGTGTGAAGCAAAACACCATTTATTTAAAC
>NW_025214347.1:15533-17662 GCF_004010195.1 Chiloscyllium plagiosum | reverse complement strand
AATGCACTTACACGGGGGCAGAATGAGGTATTTTATGCTGATTCCTGATGAAGGTCTTATGCCCAAAACGTCGATTCTCCTGCTTCTCGGATGCTGCCTGACCTGCTGTGCTTTTCCAGCAATCAACGCTCTACTCTGACCTCCAGCATCGGCAGTCCTCACTGTCTCCTCGATGCTCTAACATGATGAACAAGTAGAGCAGAGGCTGCACAGACAGACTGCCCCACGTTGTTCCTCCTGGCTCCGTTGCTCATGATACACACGTGGGACTTGAACATGGTTTTCTAGTGGTGAGGAGGGAAGCCATATGTCTTGTGTGAAATCTCAAGAAGGCACCTTCCATCTCCGAGCAGCCAGCCTGATGTTGTCTATGTCGGGTGGAAGCTGGTGGGAATGGCTGGTGGGAATTTGGAAGGTATTGTGGCTGCTCTTGGGGATTGTGAGCAACATGATGTTCAGTACGGGTTTGCACGCCGACTGCACAATAACATGGGGAGAGTTAATTTACGCATATAAACTATTAGGAAAGCCACGTTAGTCTGATGAATAGACTTCTCGAAGTTCAAATAATGCTAATCTTGTTCATGTTGATCTTGTCTAGTGCTTGTCCTGTTCAGTGTAACCTGTATGCCTTACTCTGTCCAAGTCTGTTTCCACCCTATGAACTGTCTGACCATGCTTACTATGATCTTCCTCCACTGCTCATAAATAAAGTGTTTCCCTGTACTGAGGTACATGTGGCAATAAATCAAACCAATTAACTCTGGGTAAAGTATGGAATTTCTCTCCCTGTCAATGTCTGTTTTGGAAATAAGTGATCGCTGCCACTCCTCGTGTTTCAGCATCACCATTTCTTCGTCTCTCACAGCTCTACTGATTAAAAACTCAGCTTATTCACTCTATCATCATGTTATCATCACCTGCATCTGTGGTAAGGAGATCATTCCTTGCAAAGGAGATGTAATCTGTACAGAGTGCCCCAAATGCTCTCTCAGCAAGGCTTTACAACAGCAGGAAGGTGGCTTTACTTATGTACTCGAATCATCTTATAATGAAGGACAGCATACCATTGTCTGCACCCATTACTTACACAGGGTTTGATTCGGAGCAGTCAGCGTAGACTTGTAAGTGGGACATCATGCTTCCCAAATTTCTTAGAGTCCTTTGATGAAGTAACCAGGAAGTTTGATGAGGGCAGAGTGATCGATGTAGTCTCTATGGATTTCAGTCAGGCCTTTGATAAGGTTCCATTTGGCAGGCTGCTTTGGAAGGTTACATCACTTGACATGCTGGGGGAACTGGCCAATTGGATACACAGTTGGCTTGATGGTAGGAAGCAGAAGTTTTAGTGGAAGGATGTTTGTCAGACCGGAGGCTTAGTCCATTGCTGTTTGTTGTCTATGATTTGGTTGAGAATGTACAAGGTATGATTAGTAAGTTTGCAGATGACACTAAAGTAATTGGGAGCATGATCAGTGAGGAAGTTTATCAGAAATTGAAGCAGGACCTTAATCAGGTGGGAAAGTTGGCCGAGAAATGGCAAATGGAATTTAATATAGAAACGTGAGATCTTACATTTTGGAAATTGAAGTCAAGGTAGGAGTTTCATGGTGAATGGGAGGGTCTTAAGAGGTGCAGTGGGCAGAGAGACCTTGGTGTTCAGGTGTACGGTTCTCTAAGAGTGGAGTCACAGGTAGATGGGCAATGAAGAAGGCTTTTGGCACACTGGCGTTCATCAGGCAGGATATTGAGTATAGAAGTTGGGAACTTATGTTGCATTTACACAGGACTTTGGTAATGCCGCACTTGGCGTACTGTTCAGTTTTGGCATCTTGTTATAGGGAGGTTGTTATTAAATTAGAAAGAGTACAGAAGAAATTTACAAAGCCGTTGCCAGGACCCAATGCTCTGAGCTATAGGGAGAGGTTGGATAAGCTAGGACATTTTCTTTAGAGTGTTGGAGACTGAGGATGTCCTTATAGAGGGGTATGGATAGGGTTAATGCTCTCAGTCTTTTTCTAAGATGTAGGGCATCGAGGATTAGAGGTGATCAGTTTATGGTAAGAGGGGAAGGAATAAAAGGGAACCTGAGGGGCCACTTCTTTACACAGAGGATGTTACGTGGATGA
>NW_025214347.1:0-1680 GCF_004010195.1 Chiloscyllium plagiosum | reverse complement strand
ATCCAATTGCAGATTCCCTCCCCAAAGCCCATTTTGGAAAGAATATCTCTCATATACGTGTGTGATATCCTGTCAAAGGCTTTCTCCTGGTCCAGGCCGATGAGGCAGGTGTCCACCCCCCTGTCCTGCACGTAGGCTATCGTATCCCTAAGGAGTGTGAAACTCTCAGCAATCTTTCTGCCCGGTACAGCACAGCTTTGGTCAGGGTGAATCACTGACCCCAGAGCAGACTTGACTTGGCTAACGATGACCTTTGACAGGATTTTGTAGTCTACATTTAATAGTGAGATTGGTCTCCAATTTCTGATTTCCTCTCTCAGCGCAGATTTGGAGAGGGAATCGCACAGTTCAGAACAGCCACTTGGTCTGTGCCTTATTCCACTGTCCAACTGTAGTTCAGTCCAATTTTAAAAATAGCAACATGCATTTGACACTGAAGATTGCAGAAATCTTTTGTAAGCAAGCAAAATGAATAATAACTAATTACTCTTACATGAAATGTAATAAGTTCTAGGTGGGAAACAACAAATGTATGGTTTCAATATGTAAATACGAAGGAGAATATAAGCTATATGCCCAGTTGTGACTAAGGGGTTAAAATACAATCAAATGTTTGGATTCTTTACAGATAAAATAACACAAATAAAATGACAGATGCTCCACAGTAGTTTGTCTACACAAGGATTTCTAATAGTTTAACATGGAAAAATATATTCCGGAGTGAGTTACAGGCTACAATCTAATCGAGGGGGTTAGCAGCTTTATATATAGAATGACAAGTACCTTGGAGAGAGTTACAGGCTGCAATATAATTGACACGTTCCAGAACTTTATACACAGAAAAGCCAGTACCATAAGAGCAGATGGAGGCTATTTGGCCCAACAAGTCTTCTCTACCACTTATGGCTGGTGTGACAATCTTTCCCATAATCTTTGATTTCCTTGCCTCAACCTTGAACACATTCAATGATCCAGCCTCGACAGCCCACAGCAGTGAAGCATTCTGTACATTCACCATCCTTCTCATCTCTGTCATAAATGGAGCCCAAGCCCCCGGAGAATTTTGTATGCTTCAATAAGGTTGACTTTAATTCTCCTAAGCTCCAATGAGTACAAGCCAAACCTACTCAACCCGTCCTCATAAGAAAGTCCCTCCAGACCCACAATCAGCTGAGTGAACTTATAGAAACCAGCAGCAAGACTGCTCGGTCATTCAGTATGATCAAGGCTGATTCTCTCTCTCAATCCCACTTTCTCTCCATACTCCTTAATGCCCTTCATATTTAAAAAGACAATCTTTCTTGAAAAATACCAGTGATCCTATTCTGGACTGCCTTTGATGCCAGTATGTCTTTCTTTCGATAAGAGACCAATGTTCACAGCAGGGCAAAAGTGAGGAGTGCAGATGCTGGAGATTAGAGTCGAGAGTGTGGTGCTGGAAAAGCACAGCAGGTCAGGCAGCATCCAAGGAGCAGGAAAATCGACGTTTCAGGCAGAAGCCCTTTATCAGGAATGAGGCTGGAAGACTCGGGGGTGAAGAGATAAATGGGGAGGGGGGAAGGTGGTTGAGAGTGCAATAGGTAGATGAAGATGATAGGTTGGAGAGGAGGGTGGAGCAGATAGTTGGGAAGGAAGACGGACAGGTAGGACAGGTTAAGAGGGCAGTACTGAGTTCAGGTT
>NW_025214346.1:37956-42125 GCF_004010195.1 Chiloscyllium plagiosum | reverse complement strand
GCAGTTATATCTTTCCTTAAGTGATCTCATCAATGTCCTGTATAACTGTAGGAAAGCATCACAACTTTTATATTCCATTCCCCTTGAAATAATTGACAACTTTTCATTTGCTTTACTAACCTGTACCTGCATCCTAATTTTCTGTGACTCATGTTGCAGGGGATCCAGATCCTCTGTGGAGACAGTGAGGTCTGCAGATGCTGGAGATCAGAGCTGAGTGTGTGTTGCTGGAAAAGCTCAGCAGGTCAGGCAGCATCCGAGGAGCAGGAGAATCAATGTTTTGGGCCGGAGCCCTTCATCAGGAATCAGGCTCATTTTCCTGCTTCTCGGATGCTGCCTGACCTGCTGTGCCTTTCCAGCAACAGGCACTCAATCCAGATCCTCTGTACCAATCTCTTTTGTTTAAACAGCATGCTTTTCTGTTTTTCCTGACAAGACAAGACAACATATTCACACCTTTGCGCAGTATACTCCATCTGACAGATGTTTGCCTGCTAACTCAACCTATCTACTTCTGACAACTTGTTTTCCTCCCGAGATGGAGTCTGTTTGGCCCATTCTGTCTGTGCTGGTGCAAGGGAACCATCTGATTTTATGCAAGTTACATGACAATAAATTCAGTTCAATTCAATTCAATTCAGTGTTTTGGTCTGCAATCTTGTACAGTTTCAGTTCCCATTATCCTTTCAGGTAATAAGTTCCCAAAACCCAACCACCTATTTGCTCTAAAACTTTCCTCTTCACTTCTCTCCCCTCCGACGTCCCCATTGTCCATTTTGTAAAAAAAAGTCTATCAGCTACTTGAAATTTATGCCTCATTATTATTTTATTGATTGCTCTCTGCTCGGGCAAATAGGTCCTTTTTTTCATCCACTCAAGGCGCATGCCCAAATTTGATAGACCTAATTTAGTATCCCCTCAACCTCCGCTTTCCAAGAAAGCAATTTCAGCCTAGCCAGTTCTCCGGATTATCTAAAATCCTTGAAGTTAAAAAAATCACACAACACTATGTTATACTCCTATAGGTTTCCTTCATCAGGTGGGCCAATGGGCTGAGGAGTGGCAGATGGAGTTTAATTTAGATAAATGTGAAGTGCTGCATTTTGGAAAGGCAAATCAAGGCAGGGCGTACACACCTAATGGTAAGGTCCTTGGGAGTGTTGCTGAATAAAGAGACTTTGGAGTGCAAGTGCATAGTTCTTTGAAAGTGGAGTTGCAGATAAATAGGATATTTCAGAAGGTGCTTGGTATGCATGCCTTTATTGGTCAGAGTATTGAGTACAGGAGTTGGGAGGTCATGTTGCGGCTGTACAGGTCATTGGATAGGCCACTGTTGGAATATTAAGTGCAATTCTGGACTCCCTTCTATAGGAAGGACGTTGTGAGACTTGAAAGGGTTCAGAAAAGACTTACAAGGATATTGCCAGGATTGGAGTGTGTGAGCTATAAGGAGACGTTGAATAGGCTGAGGCTGATTTCCCTGGAGTCTCTGAGGCTGAGGGGTGACCTTATAGAGGTTTATAAAATCATGAGAGGCATGGATAGGGTGAAGAGGAAAGTTTTAGAGCAAATAGGTGGTTGGGTTTTGGGAACTTATTACCTGAAAGGATAATGGGAACTGAAACTGTCTATTTGGCAGAGTCCAAAACTGGAGGGCATAGGTTTAAGGTGAGAGGGGAAAGATTTAAAAGGGACCTAAAGGACAGAGAGGTGGTGCGTGTATGGAATAAGCTGCTGGAGGAGATTGTACAATTACAACGTTTTAAAAGGCATCAGGATAGATACATGAATAGGAAGGGTTTAAGAGGGATATGGGCTGGGTGCTGGAAAATGGGACTAGGTTAATTTAGGATATCTGGCCAGCATGGACAAGTTGGTGTGAAGGGTCAGTTTCCGTGCTGTACAGCTCTATGACTCTGATAAATTCTATGCCAGATCTCTCGTGTAGCTTTTAATTATTTCATGTACTAGTCTTGCTACAGTTTATCGCTTTTCATTCAACAGCCAAAGCCTATGAAACTGCATCACTTCCTCACTGTTGCAGTGGAAGTGTCAAGTCTCTGAAATGGGGCAGCTTGACTCCAAGGCAAAAGCACTACTGATTGATCCACAACCGATGCAGTGGCATTTGCAAACAGAAGCCAAGTAAAATGTGTGGAGAGAGCATGTTCAGCTCGTTGTAAACACCCTTCTGTAACATGAAATGAAATTTGACAATTAACTAGATCCCAGTAAAGTAATAGCATGCATTTATGTACTGCGGATCCATTGATTTAGAGTTCACAGCGACAAGCTGTTACCCTGCTTTATGGGCAGAACTCAAAATTGAAGTGCTCAGTGGGGGACAGATTAGTTCCAGAGCCTTTGAAATATCCCAGATGTTGCTGAGGGAGAGTGAGCTACCAGTGGAATTTAATTCTCTCTAATTGTCATTCAGAACAACAAAAAAACCCTAAAAAAACAGGATTCTGAAATATCTATACTGTTCTACCAGGCCAAATTGTTTAATTAGTGTTCCTGAAGAAATTTGATTGTGTATTCATCTTGATTAATGCATGAGAACATGCTGAGCAAAATGCTTGTAAACTGGAGCTCATCAAAGTGAGTAATATTAATCATATCTGCATGCCAACACACTTGCTCAAGGGCTTCATTTTGGTGCTGCAAAAACAGTTAGAAAATACTGAAGTTTTTCATAAAATCTGAGATGAATTCCATAAAATGTTGCCCTTGAGCAACATGCAGTTAATACAGAGGTGCCAGGGAGGTCCTGGTTGGAAAACCTCTAATGAAAGTCGTCTGATTGTAAGATATCTAGGCAATTATATTTAACTTATCAACAAAAGAATGGGAAGAGTGCTCAAAAGTAATTTGTTTCTGTAGTCCTGAGTTCTGGTTTCTGCTGCTTGCTTCTTTCAATGAACATAGTAACTCTGGGGTTGCTGACAGGACGAACATTTGTTGTCCATCCCTAATTGTCCTTGAACTGTGTGGACTATTTGGCCATTTCAGAGAGCAGTTAAGAGTCAGCTACATTGCTGAGGGTCTGGCGTCACCTGTATGTAGGATCAGGTAAGGACATGTCCCTAAAGGACATTAGTGACCAAATCAGCCTGAACCATAGTCTGTGACAGTTTGATAATCACTGCTACCAAGATGGGGTTTTAGCTCCAGATTTACTAAAGGAATTTAAATTCCAGTAGTTGCGATAGTAGAATTTGAACCTCTGTCCCAAGAAATTAACCTGGCCCTCTGGGTTACTAATCAAGTAACATGACCATTGCGCCACCATCTCCAATTCTGAAATGACTGTCAGACTGGTGAAAAAGTGTGTTGTATGTCTACATAATGATGAAAAGTTACATGACTGAAGAAAAGTTTCCTTAGAATGGCACCCATTCTAATTATGTGAGGAATTTGACAATTTTTTAAAAAAAATCTAAGAAGCACTTCCACAAGTTGTAACCCTTCTACAAGTTGTAACAGCATTTGTCTAAGCTCTCATGTGACACTAAACTTTGCAGCATTTTACTCGTTAGGTGGTAAATGCTGTTGGGCTAGTCTCAGCCCAGGGCTGAAGAAAATTTTGAAATAGAAGCGATGTACTGCAGTTGCTGGAGATCAGAAATAAAAATAATGTTGAAGAAACTCAGCAGGTCTGGCAGCATCTGTAAAGAGATCCGGGGGTGGGGTGGTGCTGTTGTGGTAATGTCATTGGACTGGCAATACAGAATCCAGGCCAAAGATCTGTGGACCCGTGTTCGAATCATACCATGACATGAAGACAATTAAATTCAATCTGAAGAGTATCAGGAATAGAGAGCTGAGTTAATGTTAGTTGTTGATCTTTTTTTTATAAAGCCCCATTTGTTTCTTGAATGTCCTTTGGGGAAGGAAATCGGTCATCCTTACTTGGTATGGCCTATGTGTGAATCCAGGCTTTCAGGTAACCCTTAACTTCCCTCTGGGCAACTAGAATTGAGCAATAAGTGCCAATAACATTAAATTTAAGGCAAATGGAAGATTTTCTGCGCTTCTGCTTTTGAGCTGGATTTCAGCATTTTGCACAGGTTGGGGTGCACTGATCGGAAAGTAATTAGTTGGGTAATTATTCTTGCCTTTCTGGTTGTCAGCTGTACTCTTGAATCTGGCAGTCTTCAAAAATTGCT
>NW_025214346.1:13049-26734 GCF_004010195.1 Chiloscyllium plagiosum | reverse complement strand
ATAAATACACCAATACTGGAAAATACATCATTGACTCAAGGAAACCTAAACACTTAAATAGCAAGCGGGACATAATACCCGCACTTCACCAGAGGCTCACTGATAATGTTCCCTAGTATAGTGATGAACCATCTGAAAATGAACTCTCCAGCTCAGCGAGCAAACTGACATCCAGAAAAAGCGCAATTTCTCTCATCCGCACTTTAACTGAATCCTTCATTCCAGTGATCATTCTGATTATTTTAAGGTTATTTGTATTCTTCCCCAAAGTAATGTGGTGTCTGTCTGTTTGTGTGTGTGAGAATGTGTGTGTGTGTGAGAGAGAGAGCGAGATGGAGATTGAGAGAGAGAGAGACAGAGACAGAGAGAGACAGAGAGAGACACAGAGAGAGAGACAGAGTGAGAGAACAATCCTCTGTAACCTCTGGATTACTCCCCGTGCCATGTGGAAAAGAGGGAAGGATGAAGAACACAATATAGCTTAACATCTTGTTAAAAAGCTAGTTCAGGGTTGATGGTTTCAGATTTTTGGATCATTGTGATCTCTTCCAGGACAGGTCGGACCTGTATAAAAAAGACAGGTTGCATCTTAACTGGACGAGCACCAACATCCTTGATGGGAGGTTTGCTAGTGCAATTCAGATGGATTTGAATAAACCAGGAGACTGAGAGCCAAAACAGAAGATCAGGATCTGAGCAGAAGGTCTAGGTGAATAGGACATCAGGCACGGCCAGTCTAATGACAATGCTGAGAGAAGGAATCAAATCAGTCCAAAATGTGATTTGGGAGTTGCAATAAATTATTGAGATTAGGCTCAAGTTTTTCAGGGATTAACAAACAAGGATGGAGAGTGTGTGGGATGTGAGGGATTAAAGTGTGTGAGATCAGGAAGACAGTGCACAAGAAAATATTAAAGGGGAAAGAGGTTGAGATGGAGTGGGTTGGGGAATTCTGTGATAAATAACTGACAGCAAAACTCAGGAAAACCTGTTTGTCAAAGTGAATATCTGGGAAAGAATTTATTATGCTTCAGAGAAATAGCAATCTTATTGCTAGAGGTCTGTATTATAATGAAGGGAATGCTGTGTTCATGTTATGGCTGTAGCTATAATAATGGTGGCAAACAGCTAGAATAATATCAGTGCTGTTGTTGGCCAATGGTTGCACTGAGCATATGAATTACCTTGGATGTTCCCAGAGATGGCTGGGCTGCCTTTGGTTGAGTAAGTGCTGAAGCTCCATGAGATGATGCTGTTTTGTGAATTCGCCACTTACTGAGTTCAGTCAAAGGAACAACGCAGCAACTGCCATTGTTTATTGCTTCAGAATATTTCAGACTGTCCATGGCTGCCACTGCACACAATCATGCAATGAAAACCAGGCCTATCACGCCTGTGCCAGCAAGTGCATATCCAAAGGTTTTTTTAAATGTTTGTGAGGTTACCTGCCTCAACCACCCTCCTAGATAATGCATTCCAGATTCATACCACCCTCTCAGTTCGAAACACATTCCACAAATACTCTCTCAATTCCCTGCCTTTCACTTTAAAAGTCTGCCCTTTGTAATTGATCATTTGAGTAAGGAATACAGCTGCTGTCTATTCATCCTCTCCATACCCTTTATGTTCTTGTACACTTGTACCAGGTTCCCTCTTCAAAGAAAGAAACGAGCAAATTTCGCCCTCCTCTTTCATACTCACTTTTGCGTACTCACTTGTCTTGTTACTTCTGACTTTCATCTTCCCAATTTATCGGTGTTAAAGTTCATTGGCCATTGATCCAGCTATCTGAATAATCTGTTTATATCCTCTTGTAGCCTTACATTTTCCTCCTGACTGTGATCCATCCAGCTCATTTTTGTGTCATCCACAACATTGATCATCATTCCACTGCTCCCCACCTTCCACATTCTCACAATCGTCATTTCTGAATATCGCAAACAAACCGTGATTTCCTTCCTGTCCTCCAAATGTTATTCAGAGGATGATTTGACAATTTCAGTCTCTTGCCTTTCCTATTTTGGTGAACTTATGAGTGATGTATTAACATATTTTATGAGGGAGCCACAAATAGTATTTTCGACACAGAGTTGAATTTACCTTTTACACTCTGTCCCTCTGCATATTTTATTTCTAATGCTTCTAAACAATTTCGGATAAACTACGGTTTGGCACCTTGCGCTCGAATATTAGCATTTTGCGTGGCACTGTTCTTTGTAATATTCCCTACATTAGCCAAAGCTAAAGAAATTTTTCATCTGCAGGATGGACACGGTCTCAGTCATTGTTTGTTTAAATCAGCGAGTGTGATGAGGATAAATGTTCAATTAAGTTCTATGTTAGGGGCAAACTGCAGAAGATCAAATCATATTCTCATATCCACCTTGAATTGGAAGCAAATACATACTGTAAAAAAAATAAAAAATGTTGAAACACCACAGTGGGGAGAAAAAAAACATGTCGTCTGCTCTTGATGAAGATATAGAAATATACAGCACTTGTACAACCTGAACAAGAATCAAGTTAGAGAAGAAAAAGTACAAGAAATCGTTACATTATTTTGAATGGAATCCAGATCCCGATTTTCTTGAGCAGTGTTTTTTTCTTATCCAATCTCACTTCCTCGAAAACAAGCTTTTCACTGTCACTAAAACTTCATCTGCCATTCGTCCTCCTCCTACTACTCTTTTCTTACATTCATAATTTGTTTGCACTGCCCCTTCTGCTGCTATATACTCTTCACTGATGATCTTCCTTCACACTCTTCTTCTGCCACTCCCACTGTAAGTTACTCCAATTCCACAACTACTCCCACTTTCTCTGGCCATCCCTTCCCCTTTTGCTTTTCAACGGGGATGATGGGAGACGCTGGCTTCTGTGCTGCTATTTGCCATCAGTCAATGATGAGATTGAGATGATCAATGTCCAGTAGGAACAGACATTAGTGTATTTCTGTCATTGTCTGATGCACCGTGAACAGGCTGGTTTTGTTCGTCATGGTACAGAGTGGAGTGTCTTGCTATCTCTGTCACAGCACTTAACCAAATAGCCTCATCACAATTAGGACAAACCTCTCCTCAGAATCAGAAATCCATGCATCAGTTTTCCTTATAACATTGTGAGTAGAGTGAGCACATTGTTCAAACAGGCTGCGTACTGTCCATTTGTTCTTCATTCATTTAACTGATTTTCCAATGACAGTTGAGGTGAGGTCAAAGTAACTTGCGTTGCCTCAAAGTAGTATTTAACTCATGTGACATCAGGGATCCTGAGAAAACTGTGGTCAATGGGAATAGCAGGAAATTCTGCGCTGGTAATTTCCTCACTGAACAATGACACTTTCCCCAGAGCTATTGGGAATGACAAATAAACTCTGCCCTTGCTAGTACCTTCCAAAACCATGGATAAATTTTTCTTTATAAAAACATCAAGGCATATTATGTTTTCACAGTTTGGTCTAAAGTCTCTGAAAAGTAAGACCTTGCTGCTTGAGTGTCACTCCAGTGAAATCAGGACGTTACAATAAGATTACCTTCCCAATTATTTTCAATCAGTTACTTTCTGAGGACTGATCAAGCGATTTCAGTGCCACTGATTTCAACAGTTTCTCTGTCCAGCAGTATCGCATCACATTAACTCAAGGCTGCACCACTCCACAATTCTAATTTATTCACCGGCTCATTCGCCATGCTGACCAGGTGTACTGGGCACGCAATTGGCAACAACGTGGAGATGCCCCTGACCCTCTGTAACCTTCCTGCCCTCTGACTCCATCCTCTCCTCCAATTCTACCTGCTGTCGTTTATTCACCATCCCTGTTGAACTTTAACTCTCTGATGCTGAATGTTCTGTACTAATCAAATGTCTGAAATTTACCTCTCTGTGCCCCCACTTTAATGAATTTTAGGCATGACATTTAGTTGAGCTCTTCCGCTGTCTTCACCTCAATGCACATTTCTTTCGGCAAGATTCCTCTCCCTGCCCCATAGACCCCGATACCCAGCTGCAACACTGTCCCTCCTCCTGGAACCCCCGTTCTAGCCTTTACCTGAACTAAATCGGTTCATTGAGAAATCTCAACATGACATTGGTTGTCTTAGTTATTCTGCACTCCCCTCACCAAATCCAACCTCTCACTGTCCGAACAGCCGACACTCCATGTGCTTAGATCCAACAGTAACTGTGTTATTCAGGCTGTGCCAGAAAGGGTGATGCTGCTGTAGCCTGGTGGACTGACCTCGACATTGCAGAGGTTGAACGCCCACTCTCAGATACCTCCTCTAATCTCCCCCGGACCATGACCCTACCATGGCACATTAAACCAGTGTATCAACTATGATAACTTGACCACCTTTCATCTGGAGATTCCTGCCTCACTCGCCGCTTCCCCCGAAGTGCCCCCGAGCTGATGGTTCTCTGATAGCAGAGCTCGCTTCTATCTCCTTACAAAAATTCACAAACAGCTGCCAGGACATACCCATTGCTTCAGCCTGCACCTGCCGCACAGCGGCACTGCATGGATACACACGTGGGCCCCAGTTATGCTGTTCTTTTCTTGTGGTACGTCGACTATTCACTGTTCCAGTTCTATTCCAGCACCCACCCACAACTCTTTGTCCGATACATAGATGATATCATCGCTGCTGCTTTTCTCTCTTGTCTGGAATTGGAAAAGTTCATTGATTTCGTTTGGAATTTGAAGCCCTCCATCACTTTCACCTGGTCTCTCTCTGACTACGCCCTTCCTTTCCTCAACATCTCTGCTTCCATTTCTGGGGATGGACAAGCCACTGATATCCAGTATTAACACACCGACTCCCACAGCTTCCTGGAGAATATGTCCTCATACCTGGTTTCCTGTGTAGACTCAAATCCATTACCCAAATTCCTCCACCTCCACCGCATTGCTTCTGATGACACTAAATTCAACAAGGAAACCTTTGAAATGTCCACCTTGTTCCTCCATCAAGGGAATCTCCATCATTGTTGTCAACAGGGTCCTCAACGGAGTCTGACCCATCTCCTGCACTTCTCGCTTCCCCCTCCCCTTCCCTCTCGCAACAGAGTTTCCCTTGTCATAACTGACTATCCCAGCAGCATTCACATGCAGACGATCAGCAGCCCGCATTTCCCCCACCTCCAGCAGATACCCCCACGTGCACATCTTCACCTCTCCTCCCTTGTCCACCTTCTGGAGGAATCATTCCCTCCAGGACACACGGGTCTACTCTTTATTCACTCCCAATACAGATCCACTTCACTTTCCCCTGCCGGAGGTGTAACACTTTCCCATTTACCTCCCTCCTCATCAGTATCCCAGGGCCCAGCTATACATTCCATGTGAAGCAGCCCCTTACCAACATTTCCCGCAATCCAGTCAACTACATGCGCTGCTCACAATGTGGTCTCGTCTACATTGGGGAAATGAAGGGTAGACTGGGTTACAGCTTCACAGAACATCCAAGTTGTACTGCTGCAAAAGACCTCAAGCTTTCATTTGCCTGCCAGTTTAACAGCCCGTCCTGTTCCCTGACCAATATCTCTGTGTCAGGCTTGCTGCAGTGTTCGAGGCAAGTTCAGCGCAAGTTGGAAGAACTACACCTCATTTTTCATGTGCGGACCCTGCAGCTCTTTAGACTCAAAATCAAGTTCAATAATTTTCGGGCCTGAACTCCCCAATGTCCTAGCCCCCTATCCATACACCAGGCCTAGTTTTCACATAGTCTTCTATTACTCACACCCTATTGTTAGCTATAACAGTCTCCATTAAGACCTATCCAGTCTCTTCTGCATATAAGCCACCATTTTCCGTGTTAACATCAGTTCTGAGGAAGGGGCACTGGACCTGAAACGTTAACTCTGATTTCTCGGCACTGAGAAATCAGAGTTTCAACATTTTGTTTCAACATTTTCATGGCAAGTTCTCACAATGCAATACCTCATCGATATTTAGAGCCCTGTCAAATATCGGAACTTCGTAATTTCTCATTTAATGTCCATAGCAAATTACTCGAGATTCAACTGAGATAACAGCTTTGCTGCTATCATTCAGATCAGATACTTTGTCACAGATCAGAAAGAAGAAAGCAATCAAAAGAGCTGGAGCGAACCTCAGTCGATCCGGCAACATCTGAGCAGAGATGCAAAAAAAACCTTTGATTCTAATAGGACTTTTCAGAACAGTGTCGCATCATTTTTTAGATTAGATTAGATTAGATTACTTACAGTGTGGAAACAGGCCCTTCGGCCCAACAAGTCCACACCGACCCGCCGAAGCGCAACCCACCCATACCCCTACATTTACCCCTTTAACCTGACACTACGGGCAATTTAGCATGGCCAATTCACCTGACCCGCACATTTTTTGGATTGTGGGAGGAAACCGGAGCACCCGGAGGAAACCCACGCAGACACGGGGAGAACGTGCAAACTCCACACAGTCAGTCGCCTGAGTCGGGAATTGAACCCGGGTCTCTGGCGCTGTGAGGCAGCAGTGCTAACCACTGTGCCACCGTGCCGCCCATCATATGACATATGTTAATACTGTTGCTCTCTGCAGACACTTCTTCATCCTTTTCGTTTCTCCAGCTTTTTTCTGTTTGTTTTTCATGTTTCCATTATCTCTATATTTCATGTTTCTTGACAGGTCTACATGTTGACCTTAGTAGTATTTGGACAATGTGGTCATTTCTTGTTTCTATTACAGTTAGTGTGTCTGTGACACCTGAATTACAGCCGAAATCTGTTTCTTCTTTAAGATAGAAAGGAAAAAAATCCGAACATCCTGTAAGTCTCAGGAAATCTATTTTGTTTGAAAATACATTTTAGAGGCAGCTGAAATTCGTGAATTAATAGGGATAGATTTTTGATGATGGAACACTGTTTCCTTCATTGAACTAGCTTGTCTCCCCAATCTCCAAAAGCTTTCAATGCATAAGCTAGAATTATTACAGCAAAGGTGGTGAAAACTCAGCCCATTGCCTCTTCCAATGGAATGAGTGATATCTCTACTATTATTCTCCTGTATTGTCCCCGTAGCCCTGCACAATTTGTTACTAGTATCTGTTTTGAATTGTAAGTTTCCTGCCAGATATGAACAATATGATCAATCTCAAACAAAAAAGACGTTGGAGGGAAAGCTCAGCAGGTCTGGCAGTATCTGTGAAGAGAAATCAAAGTTAATGCTTCAGGTGCGGTGACCCTACTCAATCTGTATTGCCAATGATTAAGTGGTGTGCATATAAAATATAGTTCACTTTAGCACATTTACAATTATCCTGTTCAGTTCACATTGTCATTCAGCATTGCATCTCCCACATTTTGGTTCTTTCCTTGTTGTGAACTGTATTTAATTCTATCTGACGTTAAGAGTGATGATTACTGGGGAATATCATTGTACTCCCCATGCAGTCTCCACAGCCACTGCCCCCATTACGACCAATCTCCTAAACCTGACTCATTCATTCATAAGTCTTAATGAACAAGTTCACTTTTGGTATTGGACTGAGGGGGAAAAGCGTAACAATCACTGCTTTACAGCAAATAAAACTGCATTAAGATGTTTCTCAATTTGTATAAATTAATTACAGAAGCCTATTATGTATGGAAGGTCCAACGGTTCTGTATTCGAGCAGTGAGAGGAACATTCAGAGAAGTCCACACTTCTGTCTATGTTCAGGGCAACTGTGCCCAGTGACAGTCTATTGGCTGGCGTTTATTCCCGTGAAGGAGAAATAAGCACAGTAACAACATCCTGATTGTTTCTGTTTTTGTGGAGGGGCGGAGTTTGGGGGTAAGATGGTTAAAGAATTGCAAACGTACAACAGAGCAGAGTCATCTAGCCTGCGAGAAGAAAACATCCATCATTCTCCCTCACAACTGACTTCACTAGAGGAATTTGTGATGGGAGACGTGACTAATAGCCAGCGATGTCAGCATCCAGTCCATTCCAGATATTTTATGAACTGAATGTGCTGTATTGAAAGCTCGGTCCGTTTGCTCAGTGACTGTGATTGATGTCAGTCTCCATGCATCGTAAGTGTGTCACTGGAGGGTTTCTCTCTCCTATTGGTGAGGGGCTTCACTCAGTACGCTATACCAGTGTAGGAGCAGATGCATCAGCTCCAACAGTAACAAAGATCAGCAGCTGTACAGACATGGAGAGGACAGATCTGAATATGAGAATAATGGACTCGATAATTACACCAATGGAGAGGAGGCTTTCCTTGGGTCTTTTCAACATTTTCCTCTGTTGGGAATTTCTACCATATCGGATATTAGCGGTGCTGATTATTATTTTGGGCGGGGTGGAGGATATGTTACTAACGTATGTTGGTGAAGCGACGCTCCTAAAGCTAGTTTACCTCCAATTAAGCCTGTTGGACTATAACCTGGTGTTTTGTGATTTTTAACTTTGTACACCCCGGTCCAACACAGTCATCTCCAAATCATAACCTATCCTCACTATTGTTGGTGTTCTCTAAGTTTTGTCTATTCATTAATCCGATAAACAATTTTGAACTTCATTGCAATTTCTGTTCTCTATATTTGTCAATGAAAGAAACTGTTACCTTTAGTTTCAATTGCAGTTTCCATTTATCTGAATTGCAGACCACTCCCTTACAAACATCTGAGAACAAAACTGTGCACAACCTCGATATCCCTTTTTTGCCCGGAACTGATTTATGTCTCGTGTTCTCTCTGTCACCAAACCTGTCCACTATCAGCTCATAATATCCCCAATCTCCATCTCTGTGTCGGCGCTGTGGCTGAACAAACCATTGTCTGCACGTTGGTACAATTCAGACTTTATGTCTCAAGCTCTCTTCTGGCCACTTTTCCAGTTACAAGTATTTAAATCACAAAATTGTTCTTGTCTCGGACGTTACTTCTTGATTAGGACAATGTATCAGAGTAGAAATGTCGCTGGATGTAACTCAGGAGCAAAGCTTATTAAACGAAAGATATTGTTTCAAGTGATTTGTTTCAAGTCCTACCACAACTGATGGCAGAACTTCAATAAAAATGATAAGAATTGGCTGATGGCAGAACTTCAATAAAAATGATAAGAATTGGAATAAAAGTGAATTTCACAAAAAACAACAATAAAACCCACATTTTGTCTGAAAACCTTGCTGTTTCACTGATGACCTTCGGTAAAGAAATTTAATGTTACTACCCGGTCTGGGGTAAGTGTGACTTCAGACTTTATATTGACTTTATATTGACTTGTGGAATGGCGTCAGAGTCAGGGCATTAAGTGATGATTAACAAATGCTGCCCTTGGCAGAGATGCCGACTTCCCATTGAATCACAAATTTGAAGGTTAAACCAAATAAAGAATGATGCTGGAGATCTGAAATTGCATTAAAAATGCAAAGAAAAGTTCAGAAAGTGCTGGGAAGCTTTTCTGAACTGAAAGCAGCTGGAAAATAGTGTGAACAATGCTGGTGACAGGGAAGTCTGCTTTGAAAGACAGGAGTGAGTTGAATCGATAGAGAAAGAGAGAGATAGAAGAAAAAGAGCAAACAAAGGGATGATCAGCTGGGATGGAAATAAAATGTAAGATCAACATCATTTATTTTTAACTTTTCCTATCTTCCTGAATATCATGCCCATGTCAGTACATGTATCCTCCGCTTTTCAAACAAGTCGCTTTTTGCCACTTCCCTTTCCGAAAAACCTCCATTACGTCTTGTTTTCACGAATCAAAAGAAATCCGAAGAGGATTTTCACTTTTAACAAGAAAAGTAAATTTTTCGCACATGAATTAATGCTACTTCACTTTATGCCGTATCAGCTTATGAAAGGCTTTATAGGAACACTCTACTTTCAGATACCGAGGGAAATCTCTATCTATCTAAGTTCATGTTTAAAGCGATTTGATCCCACCTGTCAGTGTTCCCTGAGTGACGTCATGTTCTTATATTTATTAATGGGATATAGGTATCGCTGGCTGGGCCAGCATTAGTTCACTTTTTTGATTGCCCTTGAGAAGACCTTGAGCCTCACAGGGCACTTAGACAGAGTGAGGCATACAAGGTGACAGCTGCACAGGAGCAGTGCAATTCAAGATCGACTTTACCAAGAATAATATTATTTGAAAAGTTAGAGATGTCAATTCGTCAGTGTAATTACGGTGAGGAAGAAGGTGTTCCTGGGCAAACTGGTCCATGTTTTCAAGTCTCTGTATCTCCTCCATTTTGGAAGAGGTTGTAGGAGATAATTACCAGTTTGGGAGAGATATTTTATGTTGACATCCTTTCACTGACTTTGAGAAGCATAAATGGATGGAAGGTTGTCCTCCATGATAGTGTGGGCTGTGCACAAAACCGTCTGTAGTTTCTTATGGCCCTGGGAAGAGCTGTTACCGTCACACTATTATGCGCGTGAATAGAATTCTTTCAGTTGCCAGTATGAGAGAAGGCAGTTCCAAAATATTTAAATGTAACAATTGATTGTTAATTGGATATCCATATTCTGGTTGCTGTTTTGACAACAATTGAAATTTAACCAATAAATTTAAATTATGTCTAAGATACCAAAATACAATTGAGTTTATTGTATTGCCAACGTCCAACCAAAGAGCCATCACATGCTTCAAAAGAATAGAGAAGCCATCAGGGAAAAAAAAAAACAGAAAACAGAAAAAAGGAAAACACGGAAACAGACAGTGTGAGAGAAATAGTGAGATACAAAACACACAGGGAGCTGGGGATGGGGTCACAGTGTGCTGGGGATGGGGAATGGGAGGTTCTGGGGGTGAGGAACAGGGACAGCTGGGAGTGAGCACTGGAGGAACTGGGGGAAGGGAGGTAAGGATTTACTTGGACCTGTACCAAGTTATACTGGCAGGGCATAGTAAACAATGATGTAGAGAACAATGGCTATAAAATATGTTTGAGAGCCATGCAGGTTACGCTTCACAGAGCGTGGGCGAGGCGAGATCAACAGGAACAAGATCAGCATTATCTGAGATTAGAGAGCACACCCTCAGTCCAATAACAGTCACGAAGAAGCTGTTCCTGAACCAGCTGCTCAGTGTTTTCAAGCTTCTGTAACTTTTAGCCTGATGGAAGAGATTGTAGGAGACAATGACTGGGGTCTGATGGATCATTGATAATGTTATAACAAAGAACATTCCAGCACAGAAACAGGCCATTCGGTGGTACAAATCTGTGCCGATCCAAATCCTCTAACTAAGCCTGTCGCCTATTTTCTAAGGATCTGTATCTTTTTGTTCCCAGCCCATTCATGTATCTTTCCAGAAACATCGTAAAATAAACCATTGGTCACAGTTCTCCATTTTGAGAAACTCGCTCCCCCTACTATTCTCTGCCTCCTGTTGCCCAGCCAGTTCTTTATCCACCAGCCCGCGCACCATGTGACTTCACTTTCGACATACCCCGACCATGGGGAAACATACCAAACGCCTTCCTGAAGTCCACGTACATGACATCTACAGTCCCTCCCTCATCAATAAACTTTGTCACTTCCTCAAAGAATTCTATTGATTTGGTAAGACATGACCTTCTCTGCACAAAACCATGTTGCCTATCACTGAGAAGACTATTTTCATTCAAATAAGAATAATTCCAATTTCTGCACCCTGTGTTTGTGGAGTTTTTTTACAATCTCCCCGTGTCTGCATTGGGAGAATTTGCTATTTTCTCCCTCAACAGTATGTTTCTATGTTTGTTTCAGGTTTCTGCCATCTGCAGTATATTTACTTGTATTTGATGGAGAAATGCTGCAAATATGACGGGTTTATTGTAAAAGTGGCACTGGTGCTCGGGCTCCCCTACCACTTGGAAATCTTGCCCAGCTACGTATGTGAGTGCATGTCTTTGATTATCTGCTCTGTCTCTCTCAATCCCTGAATCCATCCGTCACTGCATGCAGCCTTTCATCGAGCCACCCCAGGATTCACCACACCCCATCGCCTGGCACTGGATGCCCCTCAAAGACACTGGGCACTTTCTGACGCTAGGGATGCGGGGCAAAGACTCTGCCATTAAAAGGAACAGAATAGCTAAAATCCAATTGAACAGCAAAGCAGAGTAAACAGGCTGAATGGCAGCCATCTGTTCTGACATTTTCTGGTCTTTTGGGCTAATTCTGTTTATCCTCGTCCATCTACAAGTAGATGCTCCATATATATACCTTGTCACACAGGTTTGGTGAAGATGATAGATATCAGATTCTATGGTCATTGCGACTCATTTTTTGGGCTCCATTTTCCTGGTTAATGAGATCACACTAAGTTTTTATTGTCAAGTCTATCCATTTTAAAGTAAAGATCTTGCCGGAGTTGTGCTGGAAGGATATTTGAATGTTGGAGAGATTAGATTTTGCCACGTGACAGTGAGATTAGGAATAGGAAGGCAGTGCAGCTAAAATCATGGCCAAAGAGCTGTTAGAGTAGGCAGCACTTCCAATATGTGGATCATTGGGATTCCCGGGTCGGTAGGATATCCACAAGAAGGACGGGATGCATCTGAACTGGCAGCATCTCTGATATGTGGGTCATTGGGATTCCTGGGTCAGTATGAAATACACAAGAAGGACAGGATGGACGTGAACTGGCAGCAATCTCCTGGCAGGCAGGTTTGCTATTGTTACTCAGGAGGGTTTAAACTAGTGTGGCGGTGGGGGAGGGGTGTTGAGAGGCAGCGCCGTACATCCACAAGCACAGTGACTGAAGAGCAGTTGGAGACTTATCCCGTTACAGCTAAGACCAACAACAAACTGGCAGAAGGGAGTGAACACAATGGGACTGGCAGTCTGATGTATGCTGATTTTAATTTGAGCAGTATGACAGGCAAGACAGATGAGCTTGGAGCTTGGAGTTTGAATGAGTATATATTACTATGATATAAATATTACAGAGATTTGGTTGAGAGAGGAATCATAAAACAATCAATCCAATGGGTCCAGAGAGAGTTGAAGAATGTGCATTGAGAGGCTGGAGACTGTTGTTTGAAGCATAACAATTATCCAGCAGTTTATTGGAATTGGACAGTGTGTGATGCAATGTACAGATAGAAGGGACAAGGGAAGAAACTGAAATTGTATGTTTGCAATATTTTCTGCTTTACTGACAGTCTTTTCTAATCTCCTATTACCAGAGAATAGGTGAGGAGAATTTACATCAGGGAAACTCAAACCAAATATCAGGTCAGGATCTGATGGAGTTGGGCTGAAGTGTATTTATTTCAATGGAAGAATTATTATGGTAAAGACCGATCAACTGAGAGCCTGAATCCGTGCATGGGACTATGATGTTGCGGGTTTGCAGAGACTTGGTTGAGTGAGGGAAAGGACTGGCCGTTCACCATTCCAGGGTTTCATTGTTTTATGCGAGATGGAGAGGAAGGTAAAAGAGGTGGACGAGGTGTTTTACTAATCAGGGAGAATGCTACATCTGCACTTGAAGAGGACATACAGGAGGGACCATCCACTGCAGCAATATGGGTAAAGCTCAAAAATAAGATGGCTGCAAGCACTGCGTTACTATAATCCCTCCAACAGCCACGGAGGGATTGAGGAAGATATATGTACATCGATTAAGGAAAGGTGTATTAAAAACAGAGTGGTCATAGTGAGTGACTTTAATATCTCCAATAATGACTGGGAGTCCCTCGGAGCAAGAGGCTTTGACGGGGCAGCATTTGTTAACTGCAACA
>NW_025214346.1:12504-13026 GCF_004010195.1 Chiloscyllium plagiosum | reverse complement strand
TCAGTGGGACATAATTTTAGGAAGAGTGATCACAGCTCCTTCAGATTTAAGATAGCTACGAACACGGATAAGTCAGGACCGTGTGTGAAGCTACTGAATTGGCGGAAAGCAAATTACGTCAGTATTATACAGAGCTAGGACGTGTAAATTGGGAGGAGCTGCTATCAGGCAAATCCACATTTTGTATATGGGAACTGCTTGTTAAATCCTGACAGCAAAATCATCTCGTGAACGTTCTCCCGCCTGCTCGAATTTCAATCTATTTTGTTTGAACAGTTATTTCAAGCCGCTGCATATCAGACAACAGGAAGAGATAAAGGATGATTCTGCACTGTGTCCTTCGCAGGACCAGCTTGTATCTCCAGGCACCTGAAGTCTTTATTGTGGGTCAGAGAGCTTCAGAATTAATAGAGCACTGAAGGAGGCCATTTAGACCATTGTACACCAACATCACCAACATCACAATTTGAAAACAGAGAGAACAGAGCATGCGTGTCTGTGTGTGTGTGAGAGAGAGAGAGA
>NW_025214346.1:9425-10955 GCF_004010195.1 Chiloscyllium plagiosum | reverse complement strand
TTTAATGATTACAAAGGTGTCATCCACATATCTGACCCAGAGTTTGGGTTGAATTTGCGGGAAGACTGTTTGTTCTAATCTTTACTTTCCCGCTTCTGCTATGAGTCCAGAGATGGGTGAGCCCATGGGTGTGCCGTTGATTTGTTCATATATTTGGTTGTTGAATGTGAAGTGTGTTGTGAGGTACAGGTCCGGTAGTTTGCGTATGCATTCTTTGCTGATAGGTTCGCCGTCCTGTTGTCTGTTCTGTATGTCCAGCAGGTTGGCTATTGTTTCTCTGGCTAAGGTTTTGTCGATAGAAGTGAACAGTGCCGTTACATCAAATGAGACCATGGTTTCTTCCTTGTCTATGTGTATATTTCTGATGATGTCCATGAATTCCAGTGTTGATGTTCTTTAGCTAGTTTGTGTGATGGTGTCCCTGGTAGTGATACTATGGGTCTATGACCTCTTACACATCCTTGAAAAACCCTAGACTCCTTCTCTAATGAAAAGGGTAATTGTTTTGGAGGTGGTTCAAAGGAGGTTTACTAGACTGATAGCTGAAATGACTGAGTTGACTCATGGACAATGTGTGGAAAGGCTGTCTTACGAAACACTGCTATCTCAAATTCAAACCAAACTCACTGCAATGCACCAGAACTGCAAAAAGAGGAACAAGCACACCTATATAATGTATTCGCCAAAAACGGATACCCGCACAATTTCATCAATTGCCTAAGGGAAAGACAACGGAACAAGGACATGCCACAACCCAAAGGACTAGCCACACTACCATACATCAAGAGCATTTCCGAACTGACAGCCAGACTATTGCAACCACTAGGACTCATAACAGCACACAAAACAACAGGCACTCTGAGACAAAAACTCACCAGAACAAAGGACACGATACCCAGCATGGGAAAAACCAATGTCGTGTACAAAATCCCATGCAAGGACTGCACAAAACACTACATGGCACAAACAGCAAGAAAATGAATTTGAAGAATGTCTACGGGATGGCTTTTTGGAGCATCATGTGGTGGAGCCCACTCGGGAACAGATGACACTGGATTTAATGACGCAGGCTAGACAAATGAGCTTAAGGTGAAGGAAAACTTCAGAAGCAGTGATCAGAACATGGTTGAATCTATTCTGCAATTTGAGAGAGAACATAGAATCAGAGTTAACAGTATTTCAGCTGAATAAAGGCAACTTGAGAGGCGTAAGGGAGAAGCTGTGAAGAATTGGCCGGGGAGAACGCGAGGACTGAGAGCTTAAAATGTGTTGCTGGAATAAGCTCAGCAGGTCAGGCAACATCCAAGGAGCAGGAGAATCGACGTTTCGGGCATGAGCCCTTCTTCAGGAATGAGGAAAGTGTGTCCAGCAGTGTAAGATAAAAGATCGGGAGGAGGGACTTGGGGGAGGGGCGTTGGAAATGCGTTAAGTGGAAGGAGGTCAAGGTGAGGATGATGGGCCGGAGTGGAGGTGGGGGCGGAGAGGTCAGGAAGACGATTGCAGATTAGGAAGGCGGTGCTGAGTTCGGGG
>NW_025214346.1:0-7838 GCF_004010195.1 Chiloscyllium plagiosum | reverse complement strand
TAAATATGAGGTCGGGGTGGAAGGTGTTGGTAAAGTGGATGAACTGTTCAACCTCCTCGTGGGAGCAAGAGGCAGCGCCGATACAGTAATTGATGTAGTGGAGGAAAATGTGCGGGGTGGTGCCAGTGTAGCTGCGGAAGATGGACTGTTCCACATGTCCTACGAAGAGGCAGGCATAGCTGGGGCCCATGCGGGTGTCCATGGCTACTCTTTTGGTTTAGAGGAAGTGGATGGATTGGAAAGAGAAGTTGTTCAGGGTGAGGACCAGTTCAGTCAGTCGAAAGAGGGTGTCAGTGGAAGGGTACTGGTTGGTACGGCGGGAAAGGAAGAAACGGAGGGCTTTGAGTACTCTGTGATGGTAAATTGACCGGGACAAGCGTTTAGCAGGAAAAACAGGGGAACAGCAATGGCTAGAGATTCCACGATTATTTAAAAGACACTGCAGAGATTCATGCTGAGTAATAGAGGCATGGTACAGGGAGGATGAGGCAACCCGGGCTGACAAGGGAAGTCAGGGATTGCAGATAAGCAAAAGAGCAAGCAGAGTGAAGGGCAGTGGGAAACTGGAGAATTGGAGCCAACAGAAGGCAAGAAAAAATAAATAAGGAGGGAGAAGATTAAGTATGGGGGTAAGTTAACCAATAATATAAAGGAAACTGTAAGGGATTCTTTAGATATATAAAGTGCAAAAGAGAGGTAAATGTGTATATGGACCACTGGGAAATGATGCTGGAAATACAGTAGTGGGAAGCAAAGAAATGGCTGAGGAATTTTGCATCAGTCTTCACGGTGGAATACACGAGTGATTTCCCAAGAATTGAAGAGAGTGAGAGGGCAGTCCTAAATACAGTGGCCATCACCAAGAAGAACATGTTAGAAAACGGAATGGCCTGAATGTGGATAACTCACCTGGACCAGTTGGACTACACCCCAGCCTTGTAAGGGAGATTGCTGAAAAGGTAGTGCAAGTGTTAGTGGAAATCTTTCAGGAATGACTAAAATCAGGAAAGGGCCAAGTGGCTGCATAATTGCTAACATGACACTGTTTAATAAGGGAGTTAGGCAGAAGATGGAAAACTGCAGACTGATTAGCGTAACCTTGGTTGTGGTAACATCATGGAATCCATCGTGAAGAATGGGATTTCTGAATACTTGGAGGTCTTTGGTAAAATAGGACAGAGTCAGCATGGTTCCATCAAGGGAAGGTCATGTCTGACAAACCAGGTGGAATACTGTGAGGGAGTAATGAGCAGATTTGATCAAGGAGAACCGATAGATGTTAGCCATCTGCACCTCAAGAATCCTTTGACAAGGTGCTATGCATGAGGCTCTTGAGAAAGATATGGGTCCATGGTGTTAGAGGCAAGGTGCAAGTTGAAGTTTGGCTGTCTGACAGAAAGCAGAGAGGGTGGATTAAAGTGTCCTTCTCAGGATGGCAGCCAGTGACAAGTGGTGTTCCACAAGACTCAGTTTTTGGGACCACACCTTTTCACTTTGTGCATTTATTACTGAGGGCATTCTGGCTAAACTTTCAAACAGTGCAAAGATAGATTGAGGGACATTTAGCATTGAAGAGGTGGTTTGGCTGCAGGAGGGTGCTCTAGCGCATCTTCTCAACTGCCCAAAACTCCGCCCTTAGACTTCACTCTTCCAACTACAACAAGTGAGAACCTCTCTGTGCTTGTCTTCCATCCCACCAACCTCAGAATACAACGCATCATCCTCCGCCATTTCTGCCACCAACAGTCAGACTCCACCACCAGAGATATACTTCCCTCCCTACCCCTATCATCATACTGCTGAGACCATTCCCTCACAGCTCGCTCGTCAGGTCCACGCAACCCCAACAAGCCACCTTCCACTCCCGACACTTTCCCTTTGCCACTACAACAGGTATGAAACCTATGCTAACACCTCCCTCCTCACCTCCACCCAAGGCCCCAGAGGATCCTTCCACATCAGGCAGATAACATCCTGTGCATCCAAACACTTCTTCTAGACTGTCTATTGCTCCTGGTCTCCACTACATTGTCGAGAAAGGACGTCAACTTGCAGAACGGTTCAGGGAACACTCTCGGACACACACACCCAACAACCCCATTGACCTGTGGCTGAATACTTCAACTCCCCCTTCGATTCCGCCAAGACTTTGCAGATTTGTGTCCTCAACCACTGCCAAATTCTAGCCACCTGACTTCTGAGGAAGAACACATCATCTTCTGCCTTTGGACCCTCCAAACACACGGTATCAAGGACAATTTTGCCCGTTTCCTCATCTCCCCTCCCTCCACCTCATCCCAGATCAAACCCTCCAACTCAGAACCGCCGTCTTGAACTGTCCTACCTGTCCATCTTCCTTCCCACCTATCCACTCCACCTTCCACTCAGACCTATCACTACCACCATCCACCTTCATCTAGCTGTCGCCTTCCAAGCTACCTTCCTCCCAGCACCAGCCGCTCTCATTTATCTCTCTGGCCCCTTCCGCCCACCCCACATTCCTGATGAAGTCTTTATGCCTGAAACGTCGAATCTCCTGCTCCTCGGATGCTGCCTGACAGGCTCTACTTTTCTATGACCACACTTTTTGACTCTGATCTCCAGCATCTACGGTCCTCACTTTCACCTGCTGAAGGATTTTTACAGGTTTCGAGAGTGAACAAAGAAGTGGCAGATGTAGTACAATGTGGAAAAGTGTGGAAAAGCATTTTGCCAGGATGAATAGAGGCATAGAATGTTTTATAAATAGCAAGCAAATTCAGTATCTGAAGTGCAAAAAGACTAGGACGTTCTAGTCCAGGAGTCATGAAAGGTAAAGTTGCAGATTGTCAGTAGTTAGGAAGGCAAATACAATGATGGCATTTATTTCAAGAGGGCTTCAATATAAAAGCAGGGATGTACTTCTAAGGCTCTACAAGGCTTTGGTCATGCTACATTTAGATCATTGTGTGCAGTTTTGGGTCCCATATCTCAGGAAGAATGTACTGGTTTTGGAGCGTTTTCAGACCAGATTCACGAGAATGGTGCCAGGAATTAAAAGCTTAACATATGAAGAATATTTGAGGGTTTCTGGGTCTGTATTTGATAGAGTTCAGAAAGATGTTAGGAGGTCTAATTGAAACTTAGAGAATACTAAATGTCCTGGGACAGAGTGGACTTTGGGAAGATATATCCAATGGTAGGAGAGACTACTACCCGAAGGGACAGAGTAAAGAGAAAACATTTTCAAACAGAAATAAAGAGAAACCACTTCAACCAGAGAGTGGTGAATGTATGGAATTCACTGCCAGGAGGGCTGTCGAGTCCAGATCATTGAGTAGATTTAAGAGTGAGACAGATAGTTTCTTGACTGTAAAGGGGATCAAGGGCGACAGGTAGAAAGCGGGAGAATGGGGTTGAAAAGCTTAACAGCCATCATTGAATGGCAGAGCAGGCTCAATGGGCTGAATGGCCAAATTTCTGCTCCAATGTCTTCTGGTCGTATGGTTAATATTGGCTCTCCTCATTCCTCATTGCAGTTGTATCCTTGAATTTGATCTTCACATGATTTACAAAGAGTAACGTTTCACTACTGATGACTGGGAAATATCGTGTTCCCTCACTCCAGTCTCAGCAGCCATGTCCCCAACATCATAATCACACTGCAATTGAAATCCAAAGGTACTTAATCACAGTTGATTGACATCGATAACATTAACAACATGATCCTCACCTGCCCTCTCTGATTCTCGAATAACCATCTGAATTGTGTGTCACGTCATTTTCTCTGTTAACATATCCATGTCATTTGTCCGTTATCACTCATGTTGTCGAAGGCACATTTTCCTGTCAGATTCTGGACTAGAAAAGTTCTCTCCATATTTTACTGACATTATAATCACTGATCAGTAGTTACAGACTGTATGTTTCCATTTATAAACGGATAAACTTGTTTATGTTCTGACAATCCTTTGTCATCCTTCCATATCCAAGGCAGATTGAATGATTACATGCATTCAGTCTACCATCTCCAATATTTCGCCCCTCAGCCACTCCCACATATCCCATGCCAAATGTATAAATTTTAAACGTTCTTTTGAATTTTAATAAAATCAATTTTAAATTAAAAGGGGCTAACTGGAGCTATTTGTTCAGTGACTGTGATTAATGTCAATCTCCGTGGATCCTAATTATCCCAGTGGAGAGTTTCCATCGTTGAATGATAAGTGGGCTCTTTTCAGTGTGTTATCCCACAGTATGAGTAGGAGCATCACTGACAGTACTTACAGGGATCAGCAGCTCGAGAGAGAGGGGGAGTAGAGATCAGAATCTGAGACCATTAGACTGGAAGGTTACAATAATGGTTCAGAATGTGAGGACCTTAGATTGGAATGTTCTAATAGTGAATCAGAATCTTGAATCAGAATCTAAGATCAGTAAACTGGAATGGTACAACAATGGATCAGAATCTGAGATCATTCGACTGGAATGGTACAACAATGGGTCAGAATCTGAGATCATTAGACGAGAATGGTTCAACAATCGATCAGAATCTGAGAATATTAGACTGGAATATTACAATAACAGTCAGGAGTTTATCCTTAGGTCTTTACTATCTTTCTCATCCTTGGATATCATTAGCATCACGGATCCAGGATATCCTTTGGATTATTCAAGGTGGTTACTATCCCATGCTTGCTATAGTTGGTGTTCCTGGTAAGTCATTATATTTGTCTACTAAACTGGGTTGAACTGAATTTCTGCTCATGATAAATAAAATTTGCAAAGTGCAGAACAATGTCTTCAGTTACAAACAAAAACTCCTTTCCTTATAAATAATCAGTATCAAACTACTATTTCTAAATTACACGAAGGAACCAGACTGTTCCCAACTCAATAATCCATTTTTTCCTTCACATATTTACATCTCTATCTCGTCCCCACTCACCAATCCTGTCCAATTCCACCGTCATAATATCCCAGTCTCGCCTCAGTCTCATTGCAACTTCTGAATAAACCATAATTTTTGCCTTTGTTTAATCCGGATGCAACAGTTTCAAGTTCCTTCTAACCACATGTCCGTCACTAAAAAATTGCTCTTGAGGATGTTTAACTTGTTCTCTGTACAAACGGGACGACAGTTTATGGTGGTCAAAACTCATACTCTAGAGCCACAGAATAATAGTCTGTTGATAGCTCATGAGGGAAATTAAAAGCAACTATTTTCATTTGCCATAAAAGCCCATCTGCTTGCCCCAAGTCCTTAAGCAAAGTCAATCTGTCATTCTTCCCTAGTCAGGTTTGAGTGTGACTTCTGTGATGAACATGTGGGTGTTCTGCTCCTTTAACAGAATTAAACGCCAGCAATAACTACCTGACAGCACCAAGTCTTCTGAAAAATAGATTTAATGTAATATTTGGTTGAACGTCTCGATTAGCTTATTTTCTCAAGACAAAAACAAATTCAGCCAAACAGTTTAAATTATAACCCAAAATGTCCACCTCCAATCAAGTTTGAATTTAGTATATTGATAATCTTTAAAAGCCAATGACACAGTCCAATGGTTTGGGGGTACAAGACCGCGGGAAATTGACAGTTGAGAGAAGAACTGCCAAGTTACCAGCATGCAAACACTGCCTGAAAAATAGCTCTCCTCTCGGTACCTTTATTGATTAGTAACTGGTAAAGCAGAATCCCCAAGAAGAAAAGAAGACAGGAATATGGAGAAGAACCGAAAGCTTCTTGGTTTTGAGATAAGAAGTTTTGTTTTGTAAATCTTAATTAGGAGTCTAATCGGACTAGTATAGTGGAGGGGGGCGAACGGGGCGAGATAAAATATAGCTTAGAGGAAGAAGCTGTAAATATTCATTCGTCTATTATTCCCTGTTATACTTTAAGAAATAAAGTTGTTAATTTTTACTTCAAATACTTTTGGACTCTAGAATTATCATGGATTACTGCAGTGGATAAATCTTTTCCCTGTTGCTGTTTTTACATTAAGCAGGAGAATGTATCCTGTGTTGTGACACTACAATCCCACAGGAATGTGCTTTTCTCTTTACTGTCCTGTGGAACAGCTGAACCAAACACTCAGTTCAAGATCGGCATAACATGCTGCCCTGACCAGGGATGCATACATCCTGTGAGAAAAGAACAGAAGTAAAGATAGCTCCCTCCCACTGCCTGTTTCCCGTATTCGTATAGCTCATTTCTATTCAGGTATAATCGGACTAGTATAGTTGGGGGGGGGGGGGGGTGCGGGGGGGAGATAAAATATAGCTTAGAGGAAGAAGCTGTAAATATTCGTTCGTCTATTATTCCCTGTTATACTTTAAGAAATAAAGTTGTTAATTTTTACTTCAAATAGTTTTGGACTCTAGAATTATCATGGATTACTGCAGTGGATAAATCTTTTCCCTGTTGCGGTTTTTACATTAAGCAGGAGAATGTATCTTGTGTTGTAACACTACAATCCCACAGGAATGTGCTTTTCTCTTTACTGTCCTGTGGAACAGCTGAACCAAACACTCAGTTCAACATCGGCATAACATGCTGCCCTGACCAGGGCTGCACACATCCTGTGATAGAAGAACAGAAGTAAAGATAGCTCCCTTTCTCTGCCTGTTTCCATATTCCTATAGCTCATTTCTATTCAGGTAGGTGATCATCCCCTATTTTAGGTGTATTCAATCTCATTGAAATTATCCCCAAGAGGGATGCACATCTCCATACGCATCTCTGGTGTTGGCTTCATTGATGCTGACGTACAGATGTAAGGAACTTATACATTCCATGTCAGTTGTAGTGCATAGAGAAGGAATGGCTTTTTGAGACACAGGAAAGAAACGGCGATGTATAAGTGAGAGAAAAGGATTATTGCAATCATCCCTGAGAGTGTTGTTGAGGCAGTATTTGGGGTACTGTGGATAGACTTTCTCTCAAGTTTCACCAGACTAATCCCTGGGATGATGGCACCATGAGCAGTGACTGAAGCTCTGTGAGAGAATAAGAGATGATTGTATTGAACCTGAAGGGGGATGGACAGTCACTCATGATGTTCTAAACAGGCACTGATACAGAGATGAATTCCATGGCTTTGATTAACTCGGGTTAAATGATTCTCAATAGGTTAAGAGCCTCCGACGACGTTCCCCTCAGCCCACCCCCACTCTATATGTTGATTGAGAGAGACAGAGGGTCAGTCTTTGAATAAATTCTCCCCGCATTAATACAGCGCATTTAGTGTATGATCCTGCATTAAACGTCATGTTATCCACAATTCTAACAACAGCCACAATACCTTCATTATAAAACAGTTAACTATTCCCACCAACTTCTGACGAACACGGAGAACATGGGTCTGACAACTCAGAGATGAAAGATGCCTCTCTGAGACTTGAGACGAAGCATCTGTTTACCTTCCTCACTGCGAGCAAACCACGTTAAAGTATCATCTGTCCCACAGGTAATGGAGCCACGAGGAACATCGTGGATCCGTCTCTGAGTGCATTCTGTGCTACATTGATTTGTCAGGTTGGAGCATCAATGATACCCTCCTGTTCCTGTATAAGTGTCTTGAGGTGCTGAATGGCCTCCTCCAGGTCCCATGGAACAGGTTCATGGGTCTGACTTGGCTTTGCCTGTTCCTGTTTAACAGCTTGATGTGATAATCAGACCCCTCTTCTTCCTGTAGAACAGGCAGGAGGATTGAATCGGCTATTCCTCTCTTTGTTCAGTAGTTTCGATGGGCTGAATAGCTTCTACATATCCTTTTCTAATGTGCCTGAGATGCTGAATGAGCTGTTCATTTAATTGTGGAAATGTAGAGTGTCTGGCCTTGCTGTTACATGAATGTTAC
>NW_025214345.1:32483-42057 GCF_004010195.1 Chiloscyllium plagiosum | reverse complement strand
AATGCACCAGATGTCCTCCTTCGAAAGAGATCGCAATTTCCCTTCTCACGTGGTTGAAGATGCCCTCATCCCGCACCTCCGCCCTCAACGTCCCCTCCCCAACCATAACAAGGACAGAAAACCCCTGGTCCTCACTTTACACCCTACCAACCTTCACATTAACCGTATCATCCGCCAACATTTCCGCCTCCTCCAAATGGACCCCACCACCAGGGATTTATTTCCCTTCCCACCCTTTTCCACTTTCCGCAAAGACCGTTCCCTCCATGACCACCTGGTCAGGTCCACACACCCCAGCAACCCACCCTCCCCTTCTAGCACGTTCCCCTGCCACCGCAGGAGTTGCAAAACCTCCGCCCACACCTCCTCTCCCACCAACATCCAAGGCCTCAAAAGAGCCTTCCACATCCATCAAACTTTCACTTACACATCCACCAATGTCATTTACTGTGTCCGTTGCTCCAGATGCGGTCTCCTCTGCATTGGGGATACTGGACTCCTCCTCACAGCTCGCTTCCAGGACATCCGCAGCAATCAACCCCACCACCCCGTGGCCCAACATTTCAACTGCCCGTCCCACTCGGTTGAGGACATGCAGGTCCTGGACTTCCTTTACTGCTGCTCCCTCACCACACAGCACCTGGAGGAAGAACACCTCATCTTCCGCCTCGGAACACTTCAACCCCAGCGCATCAATGTGGATTTCACCAGTTTCCTCATTTCCTCTCCCCTTATCTTACCTCAGTTCCAACCTTCCAGCTCAACACCGTCCTCATGACCTGTCCTACCTGCCAATCTTCCTTTCCACCTATCCGCTCCACCCTCCTCTCTGTCCTCGCACCTCCATCCCCACCCCCATTCAACTATTGTACATTTTCCTTCCTTCTACCGAGCCCCACAGCCCTACTCCCGATTTATCTCTCCACGCTGGAGGTTTCCTGCCTCTATTCCTGATGAAGGGCTTTTGCCCGAATGGTCGACTTTCCTGCTCTTCGCATGCTGCCTGACCTGGAGTGTTTTTCCAGCACCACTCCCATCTAAACTCTGTTCTATGAGTCTAACTTGCTTTATTATCCAAGAGGTTCCATAAAGAGCCTGTACTGCGCTGCCATACTCTATGTTCTATGATTCTAACTTCCTTTAATAGCTGAGCGGTTCCATAAAGGGCCTGTACTGCGCTTTAATGATCTACGTTCTTTGAGTCTGACCTCCTTTATTAGCCGAGTGGTTCCATAAAGGGCCCAGACTGCGCTGAAATGCGGTATGTTTTAGGAATCTAAATTCCTTTATAAGCCACACGGTTCCATAAAGGGCCTGCACTTCGCTGTTATGTTTGAAGTTGTATTAATCTAACTTCTTTTATTAGCCAAGCAGTTCCGTAAAGGCCTGTACTGCACTATCATGTTCTACGTTCTAAAAGTCTAACTTCCTTTACTGGTCAATCAGTTCCATAATGATCCTGTAAGACACTGTGATATTCCATGTTCCATGTTCAAAATGGCCTGAACTGCGCTGTAATGTTCTATTTGCTGTCAGTGTAACTTCCTGTATTAGCCGAGCGGTTCCATAAAGGGCCTGAATTGCACTGCCATACTCCATATTCTATAAGTCTAATGTCCGTTATGAGCTGAGCGGTTCCATAAAGGGCCTGTACTGATCTGTAATGTTCTATGTTCTGAGTCTAAATTCATTTACTCACCGAGCACTTCCACAAAAACACCGTACTGCGCTGTAATGTTCTATGTTGCATTAGTCTAATGTCCTTTATTCGCCGAACGGTTCCATTAAGGCCCTGTACTGCGCTTTAATGTTCGATGGTCCATTAGTCTAACTTCCTTTATCAGCTGAGCGATTCCATAAAGGGCTTGTACTGCGCAGTAATGTGTTTTGTTCTTTGAGTCAAACTTCCTTTATTAGCCGAGGGGTTCCATAAAGAGCCTACATGGCGCTTTAACATTATATGTTGTACTAGTCTGACTACCTCTACTAGCCGAGGGATTCCATAATGGGCGTGTGCTGTGCTGTAAATTTCTATGTTCTCTGAGTCTAACTCTCATTATTAGGCGTTCCATAAAGGGCCTGTACTGCGCTATAATGTTTAATGTTCTGTGAGTGTAATCTTCATTATTAGCCAATTGGTTCCATATAGGGACCGTACACCAACACACTCATTCATTTGGAAGAACAGGTCCTCACCCTTAACAATTTCTCCTTCGAATCCTCCCATTTCGTCAAGACCAAAGTGGTAGATGGGAACCTCTATGGTCCCCAGCTATGCCTGTCTCTTTGTTGGCTACGTAGAACAGTCCACCTTCCGTAGTTACACCGGCACCACTCCACACCTCTTCCTCCGTTACATCGATGACTACATTGGTGCCACCTCGTACTCCCATGAGGAGGTTGAGCAGTTGATCAACTTCATCAACACAGTCCACCCCGACCTTAAATTCATCTGGACCATCTCTGACACCTCCCTCCCCTTCCTGGACCTCTCCATCTCCATTAATGACGACCGACTTGACACTGACAGGTTTGACAAACCCACCAACTCCCAAAGGTACCTGGATTACACCTCTTCCCATCCTATCTCCTGCAAAAATGCTATCCTCTATTTCCAATTCGTCCGTCTCTGCCATATCTGCTCCCAGGAGGACTAGTTCCATTACAGAACACACCAGATGGCCTCCTTCATTAAAGACAATAATTTGCCTTCCCACGTGGTTAAAGATACCCTCCAACGCATCTCGCCCACATCCTGCCCCTCCACCCTCAAACCCCAACCCTCTAACCATAACAAGGACAGAACCCCCTGGTGCTCAGCTTCCACCATACCAACCTTCGCATAAACCACATCATCCGGCGACATTTCGACCACCTACAAACGGTCCCCACCACAAGGGATATATTTCCCGGTCCACCAATTTCCGATTTCCGCAAAGACCATTCCCTCCGTGACTACCTCGTCAGGTCCACACCCCCAACAACCCACCCTCCCTTCCTGGCACCCTCCCCTGCCACCACAGGAATTGCAAACCTGCGCTCACACCTCCCCCTCACCTCCATCCAAGGCCCCAAAGGAGTCTTTCCCATCAATCAAAGTGTTACCTCACATCCACCAATGCCATTTATTGTATCCGTTGCTCCCGATATGGTCTCTTTTACATTGGGGAGATTGGACGCCTCCGAGCAGAGAGCTTTAGGGAACATCTCCGGTTCACCCATTGTAAATCTTGCTCCTTCCCCCACCTTTCCCTCTGACGTTTCACCTTCATCCCCACCCCGTTCACCCATTGTACTCTTTGCTACCTTCCCCCACCCTCCTCTCTGACCTATCACCTCCATCCCCACCCCCCATTCACCTATTGTACTCTATTTCACTTTCGCCCCGCTCCACCCCTGTATCATTTATCTCTCCACTCTGCAGGCACCCTGCCTTTATTCCAGATGAAGGGCTTTTGCCAGAAACGTCGATTTACCTTCTCCTCGGATGCTGCTTGACCTGCTGCGCTTTTCCAGCATCACTCTAATCTAAACTGCGCTGTCATAGTCTATGTTGTAATAGTCTAACTTCCTTAATCAGCCGAGCCATTCCATCAAGGGCCAGTACTGCACTTTAATGCTCTCCGTTCTATAAGTCTAACTTCTTTCATTAACCAAGCGGTTCCCTAAATGGCCTGTACTTCACTGTCATATTCTGTGTTCTATGAATCTAGCTTTCAGTATTAGCCAAGCGGTTCCATAAAGACCCTGTACTGCACTGTGATGTTCTATGTTCTATTGTTGTAACTTCCTTTGTTAGCTGAGCGGATCCATAAAGGGCCTGTAATGCGCTGTCATCTTCTTAATGTTCTACGAGTGTAACTTTCTGTATTAGCCGACAGTTCCATAAAGGGCCTGTACTGCGTTGTAATATTCTTCATGATCTATGAGTCAAACTTCCTTTATTAGCCCAGGGGTTCTATAAAGGGCCTGTACTGTGCTGTGATGTTCAATGTTCTATGAGTCAAACTTCCTTTATTAGCCCAGGGGTTCCATAAAGGACCTGTATGGTGCTTTCTGTATTCGTCAGACTTCCTGTATTTGCCGAGGCGTTACATAAAATGCCTATACTGTGTTGTAATGTTCTATGTTCTCTCAGTGTAATTTTCATTATTAGCCGTTCCATAAAGGGCCTGTCCTGCGCTGTTAGAGTCTATGTTGTATTAATCTAACTTCCTTAATCAGCCGAACAGTTCCATCAAGGGCCTGTATTGCGCTGTCATGTTCTAAGTTCTATGAGTCTAACTTCTTTTATTAATCGAACGGTTCCATAAAGGGTCTGTAATGTGCTGTCATATTCTATGTTCTATCAGTGTAAATTTCTCTCCGAGCCAAGTGGTTCCATTAAAGGGCGTGTGCTGCGCTGTCATATTCTATGCTGTATTAGTCAAACGTCTGGTATTAGCCAACCGGTTCCATAAAGGCCCTGTACTGAGCTGTGATGTTCTGTGTTTTATGTGTCAAACTTCCTCGATTTGCCGAGTCTTTCCACAAAAGGCCTGTACTGAGCTGTGGTGTGCTATGTTCTATGAGTCAAATTTCCTTTATTTGCCAAGTGGTTCCATAAAGGTCCTGTACTACGCTGTAATGCTCTATGTTGTATTTGTCTAACTTCTTTCATTAACTGAATGGTTCCATAAAGGTCCTGTGCTACGCTGAAATGTTCTGTGTTGTATTGGTCCAACTTCTCTTTATTAGCCGAGCACTTCCAAAAAGGCTCTGTACTGCGCTGTCATATTCTATGTTCTCTGAATGTCACTTCCTTTATTAGCTGAGCAGTTCCACAAAAGGACTGTACTGTGTTGTAATGTTATATGTTCTATTTGTCTAACTTCCTGTAATAGCCGAGTGGTTTCATAAAGGTCCTCTACAGCGCAGTAATGTTCTATGTTCTCTGAGTGTAACTCTCATTATTAGCCATTCCATAGTGGGTCTGTACTGCGCTGTAATGTTGTATGTTCTATGAGTCTAACTTGCTTTATTATCCAAGCGGTTCCATAAAGGGCCTGTACAGAGCTGTGATGTTCTTAATGTTCTATGAGTGTAGCTTTTTTTTATTAGCCGAACGGTTGCATAAAGTGCCTGTACTGCGCTTTAATGCTCTACCTTCTATGAATTTAACTTCCTTTATTAGCCGAGCAGTCCATAAAGCTCTGTACTGCTCTGTAATGTTCTATGTTCTATGAGTCTAACTTCCTTTGCTAGTCAAGCGGTTCCGTAAAGAGCGTGTACTGCACTGTAATGTTCTATGCTGTATTAGTCTCATGTCCGGTATTAGCCGAGTGGATCCATAAAGGGCCTGTACTGTGCAATAATGCTGTATGTTTTATGAGTCTAACTTCCTTTATTAGCTGAGCGGTTCCATAAAGGGCCTATACTGCGTTGTAATATTCTTAATCTTCTGTGAGTGTTACTTCATTTATTATGAGAGCAGTTCCATAAAGGGTCTGTGATACGCTGTCATATTCTATGTTCTATGAGTCTAACCTTCTTTATGAGCCGAAAAGTTCCATAAAGTGCCTGTACAACGCTGTACTGTTGTGTGTTGTATTAGTCTGACCTCCTGTATTTGCCGAGGCATTCCATAAAGGGCTTGTACTGTGCTGTAATGTTCTACATTCTGTCAGTGTAACTTTCATTATTAGCCAAGCGTTTCCATAAAGGGCCTGTACTGCGCTGTTATAGTCTATGTTGTAATAATCCAATTTCCTTAATCAGCCGAGCAGTTTCATCAAGGGCCTGTAATGCGGCTGTAATGTTCTAAGTTCGATGAGGCCAACTTTCTTTATTAGCCGAACGGTTCCATAAAGGGTCTGTACTACGCTCTAATATTCACAACGTTCTATGAGGGTTACATCCTTTATTATGCGTTTGTTTCCATTAAGAGCCTGTGCTGTGCTGTCATATTCTAAGTTCTATGAGTCTAATTTCCTTTATTAGCCAATCGGTTCCATAAAGGCCCTGTACTGCGCTGTGATGTGTTATACTCTATGTGTCAAACGTCCATTATTAGTCGAATGGTTCCATAAAGGGCCTGTACTGTGTTGTAATGTTTAATGTTGTGTTCGTCATAGTTCTGTTATCAGCAGAACGATTCCATAGAGGGTCTGTACTGTGCTGCAATGTTCTGAGCTCTATGAGTCTAACTTGCTTTATAATCCAAGTGGTTCCATAAACGGCCTGTACTGCACTGTGGTGGCCGATGTTCTATGAGTCAAGCTTCCTTTATTAGCCCAAGGGTTCCATAGAGGGCCAGTATGGTGCGGTAATATTACATGTTCTATTAGTTCGACTTCCTGCATTTGCCAAGGTGTTCCATAAAGTGTTTGTTCTGTGCTGTCATGTTCTATGTTCTATGAGTGTAACTCTCATTATGAGCCATTCCATAAAGGGCCTGTACTGCGCTGTAATGTTTTATGTTCTGTCAGTGTAACTTTCATTATTAGCCGAACGGCTCCGTAAAAGGCCTGTACTGTTATAGTCTATGTTGTAATAGTCTAACTTCCATTAAGGTCCTGTCTTGCGCTGTAATGTTCTACGTTCTATGCTTCTGGATTAGTGGTGCTGGAAGATCACAGCAGTTCAGGCAGCATCCGAGGAGCAGTAAAATCGACGTTTCGGGCAAAAGCCCTTCATCAGGAATAAAGGCAGAGAGCCTGAAGCGTGGAGAGATAAGCTAGAGGAGGGTGGGGGTGGGAAGAAAGTAGCATAGAGTACAATAAGTGGTTGAAATGTTGGGCCACGGGGCAGTGGGGTTGATTGGTGTGGGTGTCCCGGAGATGTTCCCTAAAGCACTCTGCTAGGAGACATCCAGTCTCCCCAATGTAGAGGAGACCGCATCGGGATCAACGGATACAATAAATGATATTAGTGGATGTGCAGGTAAAACTTTGATGGATGTGGAAGGCTCCTTGGATGGAGGTGAGGGAGGAGATGTGGGCGCAGGTTTTGCAGTTCCTGCGATGGCAGGGAAAGGTGCCAGGATGGGAGGGTTGGTTGTAGGGGGGCAAGGATCTGACCATGTAGACACGGAGGGAACGGTACCTGATCTGCAATCATTGTTTTTACCTCTACATTCTATGAGTCTAACTTCCTTTATTAGCCGAGCGGTTCCATCAAGGGCCTGTACAGCCCTTAATGTTCTGTGTTCTATGAGTGTAACTTTCTCTATTTGCCGAGCGGTTCCATAAAGGGCGAGTGTTGCGCTGTCATTTTCTATGTTGTATTAGTCCAACTTCCTTTATCAGCCAAGGGATTCTATAAAGGGCCTGTACTGCACTGTAATGTTCTATTTTCTATGTGTCTAACATCCCTTATTAGCTGAGCTGTTCCATAAAGGGCTTGTACTACACTGTCATATTCTATGTTCTGAAAGTCTAACTTCCTTTGATAGCAGAGCAGTTTGATGAAATATGTGTACTGCGCTGTAATGCTTTATGTTGTAATAGTCAAACATTTTTTATTAGCTGAGCGGTTCCATGAAGGGTCTGTGCTGCACTGTAATGTTCTGTGTTGCATTAGTGCAACTACTCTTTATTAGCCGAGCAGTTCCATAAAAGGCCTGTACTGTGCTGTCATGTTCTATGTTGTATTAGTCTCATGTCCAGTATTAGCCGAGTGGATCCATAAAGGACTTGTATTGTGCTGTCATGTTCGAAGTTGTATTAGTCTAACTTCCTTTATTAGCCGAGTGGTTCCATAAAGGGCCTGTACTGGGCTGTAATGTGCTTTGTTCTATGTGTCAAACTTCATTTATTATTCGAGCGATTCCATAAAATGATGTAACGTTGTATGTTGTATTAGTCTAACTTCATTTATTAGCTGACGGCTTTTACTGCACTGTAATTATCTGTGTTCTAAGAGTCTAAGTTACTTTATTAGCCAAGCGTTTCTATAAATGGCCTGTATTGTGCTGTCATGTTCTGTGTTGCATTAATCATACTTCCTTTATCAGCCGAGCAGTCCCATAAAGTCTCATATGTTCTATGAGAAAAAAGTGAGGACTGCAGATGTTGGAGTACCACAGTTGAAAAATGTGGTGCTAGAAAAACACAGCAGCCCAGGCAGCATCCGAGGAGCAGGAGAATCGACGTTTCGGGCATAAGCCCTTCTTCAGGAAGAAGGGCTTATGTGTGAAACGTCGATTCTCTATGTTCTATGAGTCTAACTTCCTTTATTAACCAAACGATTCTGTAAAGTGCCTGTACTGCGCTGTGGTGTTCTATGTTGTATTAGTCTCACTTCGTTTGTTAGCTGAGCGCTGTCATGTCCTTCATGTTCCACGTGTTATTAGCCGAGTGGTTCAATAAACGGCCTGTACTGCGCTGTCATATTCTATGCTGTATTAGTTTAATGCCTGGTACTAGCCGACCAGTTCCATAAAGACCCTGAACTGCGTTGTAATGTTCTATGTTGTATTAGTTTAACATCCGTTATTATCTGAGTGGTTCCATAAAGGGCCTGTATTGCTCTGTAATATGCTGTGTGGGATTACTCTAACTTTTTTTATGTTCTATGAGTCTAATTTCCTTTATTAGGCGAGTGTTTCCATAAAGGTCCTGTACGGCACTGTCATGTTCGAAGTTGTATTAGTCTAACTTCCTTTTTGAGCCGTGCAGTTCCATAAAGGGCATGTACTGCGCTTTAATGTGTTATGTTCTACGAGTCAAACTTCATTTATTAGTCGAGCGATTCCATAAAGTGATGTAACGTTATATGTTTTATTAGTCTAACTTCATTTATTAGCTGAGGGGTTCCATAAATGGCCTGTACTGCGTTGTAATGCTCTACGTTCTATGAGTCTAACTTCCTTTATTAGCCAAGCGGTACTATAAAGGGCCTGTATTGTGCCGTGATGCTCTTTGTTCTATTAGTCTAACTTCCTTTGTTAGCTGAGCAGTTCCATAAAGAGCAAGCACTGAGCTGTCATGTTCTTAATGTTGAAGAATATAATTTTCTGGATAAGTCGAACGGTTCCATAAAGGGCCTGTACTGCGCTGTAATGCTTTATGTTTTATGAGTCTAACGTCCATTATTAGCCAAGTTGTTCCACAAAGGACCTGTTGTGTGCTGTAATGTTCTATGTTCTGTCAGTCTAACGTACATTATTAACTGAGCGGTTCCATAAAGGGACTGTACTGCGCTGTAACGTTCTATGTTGTATGAGAGTAACATTCTCCATGAGCTGAGCGGTTCCATAAAGGGCCTATGCTGCATGGTAATGCTCTTTGTTCGATGAGTCTAACATCAGTTATTAGCCAAAGATGTCCATAAAGTGTCTGTCCTGCACTGTAATGTCCTATGTTGTATTAGTCTAACTTCCTATAGCAGCCGAGCGGTTGCATAAAGGGTGTGTACTGCACTGTAATGTTTTATGTTCTGTGTGTCTAACTTCCTTTATTAGCCAAGCGGTACTATAAAGGGCCTGTATTGTGCCGTGATGCTCTTTGTTCTATTAGTCTAACTTCCTTTGTTAGCTGAGCAGTTCCATAAAGAGCAAGCACTGAGCTGTCATGTTCTTAATGTTGAAGAATAT
>NW_025214345.1:16900-30971 GCF_004010195.1 Chiloscyllium plagiosum | reverse complement strand
CTGTACTGCGTTGTATTGATCTGTGTTGTATTAATCTAAGTTCCTCTGTTAGCTGTGCGCTTCCAGAATGGCCTGTACTGCGCTGTAATATCTATGTTCTATGAGTCTAACTTCCGTTATTACCCTGCGGTTTCATAAAGGGCTTGAGCCACGCTGCAATGCTCTACGTTTTGTGAGTCTAACTTCCTTTATTTGCTGAGCAGTTCCATAAAACGCCTGTACTGCCCTGTCATGTTCTATGTTGTATTAGTCCAACTTCCTTTATCAGCCGAGCAGCTCAATAAAAAGGGCTTGTACTGCACTGGAATGTTCCATGTTCTATGAGTCTAACTTCATTCATTTCCCGAGCAGTTAATAAAGGGCCTGTACTTTGTTGTGATGTTCTATGAAATAGGAGTCTAACTTCCTACATTAGCCTAACGGTTCCATAAAGGGCCTGTACTGCACTGAAGTGTTCTTTGTTATATGAGTGTAACTTCCATAATTAGCTGGGCGGTTTCTTAAATGATCTGTACTGTGCTGTAATTATTTATGTTGGACAAGTCTAACTTCCTTAATCAGCCAAGTGGTTCCCTAAAGGGTCTGCACTGCGCTGTGATGGTCTATGTTGTATTGGTCTAGCTTCTTTAATTAGCCGAGTGGTTCCATAAAGGGCCTGTATTGCACTGTCCTGTTCTATGTTGTAGTGGTCTAACTTGTTTTATTAACTGAGCGGTTCCATAAAGGGACTGTATTGCTCTGTAACGTAATATGCCGTATGAGGAAACATTCTGTATGAGCTGACCGTGTCTATAAATGGCCTGCACTGCGCCGTAATGTTCTATGTTCTATGAGTCTAACTTCCTTTATTAGACGAGACGTTCCATAAAGCGCCTGTGCTGCGCTGTCATATTCTAAGTTCCATTCGTCTAAATTCCTTTGCTAGCTGAACAGTTCCACAAAGGGCCTGTACTGCGCATCAATGGTCATTGTTCGATGAGTCTAACTTCATTTATTAGCCTAGCGGTTCAATACAGGGCCTGAACTGCGCTTTAATCTTCTATGCTCTATTAGTGTTACTTTCATTATTAGCCGTGTGGTCCCCGAAGGGGCCTGTACTGCCCAGTAATGTTCTATATGTCTAACTTTCTTTATTAACCGAGCGTTTCCATAAAGGAATGTAATGTTCAATGTTCTATGTGTCTAACTTGCGTTAATAGCTGAGCGATTCCTTAAAGGGCCTGTACTGCGCTGTCATATTCTATTGTGTATTAGTCTAACTTGCTCTATTTGCCGAGTGTTTCAATCAAAGGACCTATACTGCGCTGAAACATTTTATGTTTTTTGAGTCTAAATTCCTTAATCAGACGAGCAGTTCCATAAAGGGCCTGTCCTGCGCTAAAATGTGATATGTTATATTAGTCTAACTTCCTTTATTAGCCAAGCAGTTCCATAAAGGGCCTGTACCGCGCTTTCATATTCTCTGATGTATTAGTCGAACTGCCTCTATTTACCGAGTGGTTCCATGAAAGGGCCTGTACTGCGCTGAAATATTTTATTTTCTAAGAGTCTAAATTCCTTCATCAGCTGAGCAGTTCTATAAAGGGCCTGCACTGCGCTGAAATGTTATATGTTATATTAGTCTAAGATCCAGTATTAGGCGAGTGGTTCCATGAAGGGCCTACTGTGCTGTAATGTTCTATGTTCTATGTGTCTAACATCCGTTATTAGCTGTGCATTTCCATAAAGGGCCTGTACTGCCCTGTAATGTTCTGTGCTCTATGAGTGTAACTTTCTTTATTAACTAAGTGGTTCAATGCAGCGCCTATACTGCGCTGTAATGTTCGATTTTCTATGAGTGTAACGTCCGTTTTCCTATGTAATGTTTTGTGCAGTCCTTGCATGGGATTTTGTATACGACGTTGGACAAATAGGAAGACCGCTAATGATCCGCATCCATGAACACCAATTAGCCACGAAACGACACGACCAGCTATCCTTAGTAGCCACACACGCAGACGACAAGTAACATAAGTTAGACTGGGACAACAATACTATTGTAGGACAAGCCAAACAGAGAACAGCCAGGGAATTCCTAGAGGCATGGCACTCATCCACTGATTCAATCAACAAGCACATCGACCTGGACCCAATATACCGGCCACTGCAGCGGAAAGCTGGAACTGACAACCGGATGCAGCAGATTCAAACCACTATAAATGCCGGAGAAAAGATCACAGAAGCGCTTCAGAGGAGGCTCCCAAGCACTGAGGAGGTCACCTAGACAGGGGACGAAACGTCTGCAACACAAATTCCCAGCTCGGCGAACACAACCACAACATAATGTTCTATGTTCTCTGAGTGTAACTTTCTTTATTAGCTGAGCGGTTCCATTAAGGGCCTGTACTGCGCTGTCATATTTTGTGGTGTATTAGTCTAACTTCCTGTATTTGCCGAGCCGTTCCATAAAAGGGCCTATTCTGCGCTGAAACGTTTTATGTTCTATGAGTCTAAGTTCCTTAATCAGCCGAGCGTTTCCATAAAAGGCCTGCACTGCGCTGTAATGTTCTGTGCTCTATGAGGGTAACTTTCTTTATTAGCCGAGCGGTTCCATAAAGCGCCTGTGCTGTGCTGTAATGTTCTATGTTCTATGTGCCAATCACCTGTTATTAGCCGTGCATTTCCATAAAGGGCTTGTACTGCGCTGTCATGTTTTCTGTTCTATGAGTCTAACTTCCGTTATCAGCCGAATGGTTCCATAATGGGCCTGTGCTGCACTAAAATGTTATATGTTCTGTGAGTCTAACAACTTTTATTTACCGAGCGCTTCCATGAAGGGCTTGTGCTGCGCTGAAACATGTATTATTCTATGAGTCTAAATTCCTTAATCAGCCAAGCGGTTCCACAAAGGGCCTGTATTGCGCTGTAATGATATATGTTCGAGGAGTGTAACTTCCTTTATTAGCCGAGTGGTTCTATTAAGGGTCTGTACTGCGCTGTCATATTCTATGGAGCCTTAGTCTAACTTCCTTTATTTGACGAGTGGTTGCATAAAAATGCCTGTACTGCGCTGAACCATTTTATGTTCTATGAGTTTAAATTCCTTAATCAGCCGAGCAGTTCCATAAAGGGCCTGAACTGCGCTGTAATGTCCTATGTTCTGTCAGTGTAACTTTCTCTGTTAGCTGAGAGGTTCCATAAAGGGCATGAACCGCGTTGTAATGTTATATGCTGTATTAGTCGAGTCAGCCGAATGGTTACATAAAGGGCATGTACTCTGCTGTAAGGTTATATGTTGTAGTAGTCTAGCTTCCTTTATTAGCCGAAGGGTGCCGTAAAGAGCTGTACTGCGCTGTAATGTGCTGTGTTCTATGAGTCAAACTTCCTGTGTTAGCCGAGCGGTTCCATGATAGGCCTGCACTGCGTTGTCATATTCCATGTTGTATCAGTCTAACTTCCTTTATCAACGGAGCGGTTTCACAAAGGGCCTGTACCGCGCTTTAATGTCATATGTTGCATGTTGTATTAGTCTAGCTTCGTTTACCAGCTGAATGGTTACATAACGGGCCTGTACTGCACTGTAATGTTAAATGTTGTAGTAATCTAGCTTCCTTTATCAGCCGAGTAGTTCCCAAAAAGGTCTATAATGCTCTATATTCTATGAGTCAAACTTCATTTATTAGACGAGTGGTTCCATAAAGGGCCTGTACAGTGCTGCAATGTTCTGTGTTGTATTCGTCTAACAAATGTTATTTGCTGAGCGTTTCCAAAAAGGGCCTGCACTGTGCTGCAATGCTCTATGTCCTATGAGTCTAACTGTCTTTATTAGCCGTGTGGTTCCATAAAGGGCCTGGACTGTGCTGTATTATATAACTGTTCTATATCTCTAACTTCCTTATTGGCCGAGCGGATCCACAAAGGGCTGGTACTGCGCTGTAATGGTGTATGGTCTATGTGTCTAACTTGCTGTATGAGCCGAGCCGTTCTATAAAGGGCCTGTACTCTGCTGTCATGTTCTATGCTCTATGAGTGGAGCTTCCAGTATTTGCCGAGCGGTTCCATAAAGAGCCTGCACTGTGCTATCATATTCTATGTTGTTTTAACCTAACTTCCTTTATTAGCCGAGTGGTTCTATAAAGGGCCTGTGCTGCACTGTCATGTTCTATGTTCTTTGTATCTAATCCCATTATTAGCAGAGCGGTTCCATAAAGGGCTTGTACTGCGCTGGGATGTTCTGAGTTCTATGAGTCTAACTTCCTTTATTAGCCGAGTGGTTCTATAAAAGGTCTGTACTATGTTGCATTAGTCTAACTTCCTTTATTAGATAAGTGGTTCCATAAAGGGTCTGTACCGAGCTGTAAATTTCTATACTGCATTAGTCTAACTTCCTTTATTAGCTGAGCGGTTCCAAAAAAGGGACCGTATTATGCTGTAATGTAATATGTCCTATGCGTCTAGCATCCTTTATTAGCTGAGCGGTTCCAGAAAGGGCCTATACTGCACTATAATGTTATATGTTCTATGAGACTAACTTTCTGTATTAGCCGAGCGGTTCATTAAGGGCCTATACTGTGCTGTAATGTTATATGTTGCATTCGTCGTACTTCCTTTATGAGCTGAGCATTTCCATAAAGGGCCTGTACTGCACTGTAATTTTCTATGTTCTTTGAGACTGAGATCCATTAATAGCCGAGTGGTTCCATGAAGGGCCTGTACTGCGTTGTAATTAGTTTAGTTTGGATTAGATTAGATTCCCAACAGTGTAGAAACAGGCCCTTCAGTCCAACCAGTCCACACCGATCCGCTGAAGAGTAAGCCATCTCGACCCATTTCCCTCTAACAAATGCACCTAGCACTACGGGCAACTGAGCATGGCCAACTCACCTAACCTGCACATCTTTGGACTGTGGGACGGAACCGGAGCAGCCGATAATTTTCTATGTTCTATAAGTCTAACGTCCATTATTAGCCGAGTGGTTCCACAACGAGTATGTACTGTGCAATAATATTCTCTGTTCGATAAGTCTAACGTCCAGTATTAGCTGAGTGATACCAGAAAGGGCCTGTACTGCGCTGTAATGTTCTGTGTTCAATGAGTCTAACTTCCTTTATTAGCCGAGTGGTTCCACAAAGGGATTATAATGCGCTGTGATGTACTCAGTCTAGCTTTCTTTATTAACCAAGTGGTTCTATAAAGGGCTGGACTGTGCTATAATGTTCTATGTTGTAGTTGTCTAGTTTCCTTTTTTTTAGATTAGATTAGATTACTTACATTGTGGAAACAGGCCCTTCGGCCCAACAAGTCCACACCGCCCCGCAGAAGCGCAACCCACCCATACCCCTACATTTACCCCTTACCTAACACTACGGGCAATTTAGCATGGCCAATTCACCTGACCTGCACATCTTTGGACTGTGGTAGGAAACCGGAGCACCCGGAGGAAACCCACGCAGACACGGGGAGAACGTGAAAACTCCACACAGTCAGTCGCCTGAGGCGGGAATTGAACCCGGGTGTCTGGCGCTGTGAGGCAGCAGTGCTAACCACTGTGCCACCGTGCCGCCCACTGAGCGGTTCCATAAAGGTGCTGTACTGTACTGGCATGCTCTTAATATTCTAGGAGTGTAACTTCATTTATTAGCCGAGCAGTTCCATGAAGGGCCTGTACTGCAGTCCAATTTTCTGTGATGCATTAGTCGAACTTCCTTTGTTAGACAAGCGGTTCCGTACAGCGCCTGTTCCGCGCTGCAATGCTCTGTCTGCTATGAGTCGAACTTCCTTTATTAGCCAAGCATTTCCATAAAGGGCCTGTACTGGCTGTCATGTTCTATGTCTATGAGTCTAACTTACTTTATTAGCAGCGCGATTCCATAAAGGACATGTACTGTGCTGTAATCTTCTGTGTTCTATGAGTCTAACTTCCTGTATTAATCGAGCGGTTCCATAAAGGGCCTGTTCTGCGTTGTAATGTTCTATATTCTATGAGTCTAACTTTCTTTATTAACTGAACTATTCCATAAAGGCCATGTACTGCGCTGTAATGTTCTATGTGTCTAACTTCCTGTATTAGCTGAGTGGTTCCATAAAGGGCCTATACTGTGCTGTAATGTTCTATGAGTCTAACTTACGTTAATGGCTGAGTGGTTCCGTAAAGGGCCTATACTTGTGAAACATAATTTCCCACGCACAAAGCCATGTCGACTATCCCTAATCAGTCGTTGCCTTTCCAATACATGGTCATCCTGTACCTCAGCATTCCCCCCTACAGCTTGCCCACCACCGATGTCATGCTCGCTGGTCTATAGTTCCCTGGCTTGTCCTTACCACCCTTCGTAAACAGTGGCACCACGTTAGCCAGCCTCCAGTCTTCGAGCACCTCACCTCTCACTATCAAAGTTACAAATATCTCAGCAAGCGGCCCATCAATCACTTCCCTGGCTTCACACAGAGTTCTTGGGTACACCTGGTCAGATCCTGGGGATTTATCCACTTTTATGCGTTTCAAGATATCCAGTACTTCCTCCTCTGTAATATGGACATTTTTCAAGATGTCACCACCTATTTCCCTACATTCCAGGTCCTTTTCCACAGTAAATACTGATGCAAGATACTCATTTAGTATCTCCCCATCTCCTGCGGCTCGACATAAAGGCCACCTTGCTGATTTTTTGAGGGGTCCTCTTCTCTCCCTCGTCAGCCCTTTGTCAGTAATGTATTTGCAAAAACCGTTTGGATTCTCCTCAATTCTTTTTGTCAAAGCAATCTCATGTCCCCTTTTAGATCTCCTTATTTTCCTCTTAAGTATACTCCCACTTAAGTGAAATGTTGCAGTGTTCTTACTTATTATTTCATCCATGTCCTTATTCTCCACATGATACACACTACCTTGTTCCCACTCTTTCTGATAATTTACTATTTAAAGATATTTTGTAAATAACCTGTTCACAGATGTTACGCTGCATCTGAGAAACTGGTGGAGCTTGAACCTATGCCTTCTGGCTCAGAGGTAAGGAACTACAACTGTGCCAAAAAAACCCTTCTTTTACTAACTGTCGGTTAACCATAAATCTAATCTCATGTGCTATCTTCACTCCTCTTCTAGACCACTTCCATGCCTTTCACCTACAGTTCAGGGTTAATGAAGAAAATAAAAAAATCTAAAACTGATATGAGAAGTAAATTTTATTAAACATTATTGCATAACATGAGTCTGAAGTTCATTTAAAAGCACAGGGAATGCTCAGAAAACTGCTGCAGTTAGGTATTGTCAAACAGCTGTTTTTCGCCAAAATAAAGGGAGTAGAATCTTGTGAATCCGTGGTTTAATTCTTCCTGCTCAGCAGTCAGGCATTAATCAACCTTATAGATCTTAACCGCTCCTATCATACCTGCCTGCACCACTACACCTCACACTGAGTTCTGGACACCTACCACTTAGTGTAAAAAAACTTGCCCCTCACATCTCCTTTGAACTTACCCTCTCTCATTTTAACTGCATACCCCCTAGTATTGGACATATCAACTGTGGGGAAAAGGATTCTCACTGTCAACTCTATCTCAATTGAACAGATTTCTATCAAGCCTCTCCTCCGCTTCCACTGCATCACAGTGGAAGCCTGTCCTTATAGCTTATATCCTTTAATCCAGGCAACATCCTGGTCACTCTCTTCTGCATCCTTTCCAAAGCCTCCTTATTCTTCTTATGTGGCAACCAGAATTGAGCACAATACTCTAACAGAAGAACAACATTATCTACTCACCAGGCCTCGGGACCTCTCCAGCGACTAATGAGGATACCAAGACCATGGTCAAGACCCCAGTAATCTCTTGCCGCACTCAATAACCTGGGGTAGATACCATCAGGACCTGGGGACTTATTCACCTTTATGCTCTTCCGGTGACCCAGAACTACTTCTTTCTTGATCACAAAATGCTGCAGCATATTAGCATGCTCCAAACAAATTTCACCATTCCCCACACCCTTCTCCTGGGTGAATACTGATGCAAAATAATCATTTAAGATCTCACCCACATCCTCTGCCTCCAAGCACCCGTTTCCTCCTTTATCCTTGAGTGGTCATTGGTTATACCTTCTCCCAAGTTATCCTCTTATTTTTAATATATGTATAGAATGGCTTGGGATTCTCTTTAACTCTAATTGCCAAGGTCATTTCATGGCCCCTTCTTACATTGCTCCAGCTGCAAAAATATCAATTGGCCATGGCTTTCTCTTTTCTAACAGTCAAGTCAATTTTGTCTCCAAGTTACCACTGCTGCTTGTACTATGACCTGTAACCTTCCTCACTAATCTTATGGAAACGCATGTGTATCACATCAGTATCGCTGCCCACGTCTACTCTTTCCGTTAATTCATAAACTTTCAGCAAGTTACCAATGCACAATTTCCCAATGACTTTTCCAAATCATCTCACCTTTTTTCTACGTGACCACGAGCTTTATCCTAAATAAAAGTTGCCAAGAGCTCTCCCATCACCAGAGTTAAACTGACAGGGATGTAACTGCCAAGAATGAACTCACAACCCTCCTTAGAACAAACCTGGAATGTCATTCCTCCAGTCTCTGATACCTCCTCCCAGTCCAAGGAGACTCTAATGTCAATCCTCCAGTCTCCTGACACCTCCTTTCAATCCAGGAGAAACTGTAATGAAAATCCTCCAGTCTCCTGACAACTTCTCCCAGTCCATAGAGATTGTAATGTCAATCCTCCAGTCTCCTGACACCCCCTCCCCGTCCAGGGGAGACTGTTATGTCAATCCTTCAGTCTCGCGACACCGCATCCCAGTCAGGGGAGACTGTAATATCAATCCTCCAGTCTCCTGACACATCCTCCCAGTCCAGAGGAGACTGTAATGTCCATCCCGCAGTCCTCTGACAACTCCTCCCAGTCCAGGGGAGACTGCAATGTTTGGACCAGTGACCCCACAGTTTCTCCTCTCAGTTCACTCAAAATCCTCGGATGTGTCTCATCCTGTCCTGGTGTTTTGCTAACTCCGGGTACCAACACAATTTGGACAGCGACATTCTCAGAAAACGTCTGGAGGGGTATGGGCCAAATACAGCCAAATGGTCCTGGTTCACTTTCGGAAATCCGGTCAGTCCGAATGGGGTTGGGTCAAAGAGCCTGTTTCCAGGCTGTGTGTGATTTATCTCTCATTCAGTTTGATTCCACTCACTCGGTCCTTCCCCGGGTCAAACATACGTGACTTCCTCCTTCGTATATCTGCACATTAACAGTTTGTTGACTCACACCGAAACTATTTTCTCAGCCTCTTTGGAAGGATTTAATAATACCCTCTCACTGTGTCCCAGCGGAAACCCCACAGAGATTGCATCATGGCCCCGACTCGCGGTGACTGATTTAAACGATGACGCAATTACAACCGCCCCGCACCCTCTCCCCGAGAGCTCGTGCAGAGGTGGTTAAACGGCCGCGTCTCGAGGCTCCCCTTGAGCCCTCAGGGCGGGCCTCAGCTCAACACCCAGCCCCGATTGGAAAAGAAAAAACAAGGAAAAGATGAGCCGACCATGGTGATCTTTATCAAATGCCTGGCTAAAATCAATAAACACCATAATCACTGGTCCATTTTTATCAAAGTGTTTTGTCACACCGTCAAGATTCCATAAGTGTGGAATTGTAGGATTGTTAAGAAGGTGTATGGTGTGTTGGCTTTCATTAGCAAGGGCATTGAGGTTAAGAGCTGCAAGATTATGCTGCAGCTCTATAGAGTCCTGGTTAGACCACTCTTGGAATACTGTGTTCAGTTTTGGTTGTTTCATTATAGAAAGGATGTGGAAGCTTCAGAGAGGGTGTAGAGGAGATTTACCAGGATGCTCCATGGCCTGGAGTGCATGGCTTATGAAGAAAGTTTGTGGGAGCTAAGGCTTTTCTCATTGGAGCGAAAAAGGGTGAGAGGCCCTTCATAGAGGTGTACAAGATAAGAGGCAAAGATAGTGAGTAGTCAGATTTTTCCCAGGGCAAAAAATGGTTATCAGGAGAGGGCATAATTTTAAGGTGATTGGAGAAAAGTGGAGGTGGGTGTGTCACGGGTCGGTTCTTTACACAGAAAGTGGTGCTGGAATGCACTGTCAGTGGTGGTAGTAGAGATGGATACATTAGGGACATTTAAGCAACTTGTGGATAGGCACATGGATGATGGGTGAGTAGAATGAAGTGAGTCGGTTAGTTTGATCTTGTAATAGAATAAAAGATAGACACAAAATTGATGTTTAAAGGGCATGTACTCTGCTGCACTGTTCCATGTTCTGTCTCGGTTATCTGTAAAAATAATAGGGTGGTTGTGGTATGGCATTTTAACTTTTCAAATGTAGGCTGGGACTGCCATAATGTTAAGGGTTTAGATGGAGAGGAATTTGTTACGGATGTGCAAGATTTTGTTTAAAAATTTAGCTGTATGTGGATGTACCTGCTAGAGCCGGTCAGGTTTTGCACCATCTCTTGGGAAAGAAGGCAGGGCAAGTGACAGAGGTGTCAGTGGGTGAGCACTTTGGGGCCAGTAACCATAATTCTAGTCCTATTAAGATAGTTATGGGAATGGTTAGATTGGATTTGGAAGTTCCAGTTTCAAATTGTCGGAAGGCCCATTATGATGGTATTGGAAAAGAACATGCAAAGGTTAATTGGGGGCAGATGTTTGCATGTGAAAGAATGGCTAGAAATTGGGAAGTCTTCCAAAATGAGATAATGAGTCCAGAGACAATATGTTCATGTTAGGGTGAAAGACAAGGCTGGTAGGTGGAGGGAATGCTGAATAACGAGAGAAATTGCGGTTTTGGTTCAGAAAAAGGAAGCATTTGTCAGGTGCAGACAGCAGGGATCGAAGGAATCCTGATAAGAGTATACTTAACAAGAAAATATGGAGGGTTAAAAGGGAACAGAAGATAGCTTGGCAGATAGTGTTCAGGGGAATCCCAAGATATTTATAAATACATTAAGGACAGAAAAGGAACTCGGGAGAGAATGGGCTGCCTTTCTGATCTGTGAGGGGTAGTATGTGTGGAATTGCAGGAAATAGGTGGGATACAAAATTAATATTGGTATCAGTGTTTACTGTGGAGACGGACATGGAAGATGTAGAATTTTGGGAAATAGATGGTGACATTTTGAAAAATATCCATATTACAGCGGAGGAGGTGCTGGATGTCTTTAGACTCATGAAGATGCATAAACCCTCGGACCTGATCAGCTGTTAACCTTGGAAATCTGTGGGAAGCTAGGGAGGTGATTGGTGGGGCAACATCCGAGGAGCAGGAGAATCCACGTTTCAGGCATAAGTCCTTCTTCAGGAATGTGAGGCATGAAATGAGGCTGAGAAATAAATGTGAGGTGGGGGTGCAAGGCGATAGGTAGTTGCAGGTGGAGAGATGATAGTGATTAGGTTGGTTGGGTGGGTGGAGTGGATAAGTGGGAAGGAAGATGGACAAGTCGGACAGTTCAAGAGGGCAGTGGCAAAGGTTGGTCAGGGATGCATTGGGATGAGGTGAGATAAGGGAACTTGTTAAATTGGCATTGATGCTTTTTGTTTGAAGGGTCCCAAGGCAGAAGATGAGGCTTTCTTCCTTCAGCGATTGGATGGCTTGGATTTGGCACTGGAGGAGGCCCTGAACTTGCATGACCTTAGCAGCATATGAGGAGGGAGTTATTTGATGCATGTCCCAGAGATATTCCCTGAAATATTCCATGGATTGTTGTCCATCTCCCCAATATGATGAATGTTGAGATTAGAAATAGAAGTTTGATTAATCCCAGGACTGGATGGAATGTATCCGAGGTTGCTGATGGAGGCGAGAGAGGAAATAGCTGGTGCCCTGACAGATATCTTTGTGGCATCCTTAAATACAGGTGAGGTGCCGGAGGACTGGAGGATTGATCATTTTGTCCACCTGTCCAAGAAGGGTAGTAGGGATATTCAGGGTAAGTGCAGACGAGTGAGCCTGACATTAGTGGTGGGAAACTTGCTGGAGAATGTACTGAGGGATAGGATCGATTTATATTTAGAAAAGAATGGGCTTGTCAATGATAGGCAACATGGTTTTGTGCAGGGCAGTTCGTGCCTTAACAACTTAATAGAGTTCTTCGAGGAAGTGACCAAGTTGATAGATGAAGGAAGAGCTGTGGATGTTATATACATGGACTTTAGTAAGGCGTTTGATACGTTTCCCCATGGTAAATTAATGGCGAAAGTGAAGTCACGTGGTGTGCAGTGTATTCTAGCTAGTTGGATAAAGAGCTGGTTGAGCAGCAGGAGACAGAGTAGTAGTTGAAGGGAGTTTCTCGAAATGGAGAAAGGTGACCAGTGGTGTTCCACACAGGGGTCAGTGTTGGGGCAACTGTTTGTAACGTACATAAATGATCACAAAGAGGGCACTGTTGGTATGATCAGCAAGTTGCAGATGACACAAAGATTGATAGAGTAGCAGAAAGCATAAGGGACTGTCAAAGAATACAGGAGGATATTGATAGACTGGAGAATTGGGCGGAAAATTGGCAGATGGTTTTCAATCCAGAAGTATGTGAGGTGATGCATTTAGGCAAGACCAATTCTAGAGCCAATTATACAATGAACAGAAGAGCCTTGGGAAATATTGATGGGCAGAAAGATCTGGGAGTGCAGTTCCATCATACCCTGAAGTTGCTGCACAGATGGATAGATATAAGACATATAGTATGCTTGCCGTCATTCGACGGGGTATTGAGTGTAAGAGCTGGAAAGTCATATCAAAATTGTACAAGACATTGGTTCGGCCTCATTTAGAATGCTGTGTATAGTTCTGGTCGCCACATTACCAAAAGGATATGGACGCTTTGGAGAGGGTGCAGAGAAGGTTTACGAGGATGTTGCCTGGTATGGAAGGTGCTAGATATGAATAAAAGTTGAATAGGTTAGAGTTATTTTCATTCGGAAAAAGGAGACTGAGGGGGTGGGGGGGGGGACCTTGTTGAGGATTACAAAATCATGAAGGGTATAGACTGGATAGACAGAGACATGCTTTTTCCCAGGGTGAAGGATACAATGATGCGAGGTCACGATTTTGAGGTGAGATGTGGGAAGTTTAAGGGGGATACACTCGGCAGGTGCTTCACACAGAGGGTGGTGGGCATTTGGAACACGTTGCCAGCAGAGGTGGTAGAGGAAGGCACGGTAGATTCATTTAAGATGCTTCTGGACAAATGCATGAGGAGATGGGGAGCAGAGGGATACAGATGGTTAGGAATTGACCGAGGTTTAGACAGTACATTTGGATCGGATTGGGCTTGGAGTGCGGAAGGGCCTGTTCCTGGGCTGTACATTTTATTTGTTCTTTGTTTTATGCAGAGGGGACCTCATCAAGAGCAACAGACACAGTAGATGAGGTGTTTGGAGGTGCAGGGAAATCTCTGCCCGTTGTGGAAAAAATCCATTGTGGCCTTGGTCAAAGGTCAGTGGGGGACGTTTGAGTGCAGGTTTCACGATGCTTGCAATGGCAAGGGAAGGTGGTGCCAGGTGTGCTTGGGGAGTGGGGGGGCGGGATGCGTGGACCTAATGAGGGAGTCATGGAGGAATGGTCTCTACAGAACACAGATAGGGATAGCAATGAAATATATCTCTGGGGTTGGGGTCTGATTGAAGGTGGTGGAGGATAATACATTGGACCTGGAGATTATTGGAGTGGAAAGTAACGATTTGGGGGGGTTTTGAGTCATTATTGGAGGGGTGGCGTTCAAGGCTGGAGGTGCGGGAAGTGGAGAAGATGTGCTGGAGGGCATTCTTGATCATGTGGGAGGGGACATTTCAGTCATTGACAGAGGAGGCCACCTGGGATGGCCTGAAGTTGAACTGCTGTTCCCTGGGAACAGATATGGGTGAGCTGGAGGAATTGGGTGAAAGGATTACGTTTTCACAGGACGACTAGTAGGAGGTGTCATCCACATAGCTGTGGGAATGTGTGAATCTATTCTCAGTATGAAGAACAGAGGTCCTTTGCAGGTCTTGGAGACTGTGGCCCTGAGCTGGGGCAGGGCTGACTGCAGGGAGAGTAGGTGGTGGCGCATTACTTAATAGTCAGGTCTTG